>NC_064290.1:31498975-31534555 GCF_019186545.1 Solanum stenotomum | reverse complement strand
GCATAACTTTTTACTCCAAGGTCGGAATTGGGCAAACTCGGTGGCGTTGGAAAGAGGACTCAAAGACCTTTAATTGGATAGGTAAAGGTCCACCTAATTCATTTTGAGCTAAAAGATATGACCATTTAAAGTTGACCCTTACAACTCACTAGTTCAAATGACTAGTTTCCGGACGTCACGGTCATTTCTCATCATTTCATCAAGTTCTCAACTCCAAACTCACATGTGAGGCTCTAGTTTCACTAGTTCGTTTTTAGGGTCGTTACAAATATAAACACATGTTTAGAAATTTTTACAAATATCTTAACTAATTGATAACATTCGAAGTACCCTCAAAATAAGTTAAAAGAGGAAGCGATCATCAATAAAACTACCCAACAAGCGCGTTCGCAAAGGGTACTTTCCCTGCCAAAAATTGCATTTTCGGCTCTTGACCTCTTTTTGCCTCAAGTTCACTTGGTTTCTTCAAATATCTCCTAAATCAACTCTCCATTCCATTTTTGTGCAAATAAGAAAAAAAACCACATTAAAAGCACCAATGCCAAAATAACTACGAAAAGAGCCTCAAATGAGAGGAAATCCACTACTCATCAACACCCCTCCCCCCCTCCCCGCGCCCCCAACTTAGAAACTTTATTAGTCCTCAAAAGTAAGGAAAATCAAAAACACAAGAGGCTCTTATTTCAAGACACACCACAAATCAATTTCCTTTCTCAATTAAGGACAAAGGTTTTGGTTGGTACTAACAAATAGTCCACATGCAAACTTTTCGCAAAAGATATCCTCTTATTCTCATTACATTTTTAAAAACCAAGAATCATTGAAGTGACAACAACTCAAACTCAAGAGATGACTCAACTCATTAACACTTTCACATGCTCACTTGACTCAATTAGGAATTTTCAAAATCACCACTTTTTCAGCTTACATGCCCTCACATGAAAGAAGTGTCCCAAAACCGCCCACACATATAAACAACACATGGGACAACAGAGATGCAATACTCACACTCACAAAGAAACATCTCATGTACACAAATGTCACACCATAGGCTTGCCCATATTTTCAATCATTATTGACTCAACTCCATTTGGTTAGAAATCTCAAAGGACTTTGTTAAGCTTGTAATATAGGCTTAGGAAAGGTTAGGATAACATTTAGGTATAAGTGACTTACACCCTCCTTGAACACTACACAACAACTCATCATTTCCAACTTTCTCCAATTTTCAAACTCATGCACATTCCACACTATTTTTCATTATTCTTTTCTTATTTCCACTCTAGTTGCCCCACATACAACCATTTTAAACTTATGGAGGATTCAAGTCTCATTTATTCATTTTCTTTCTTTCTTTTTCAAAGGTTTTTCTTTCTTTCTTTTTCAAAGGTTTTTCTTTCTTTAAGACTTTCCATACATCCCTCAATTTCTCTCTTCTTTTTTTTTTATATCAAACCTTCATGTGGTAAAGCACCTCTTGAATGAATTTTCCTTAACACCCCCAACTTAGGCTTTTAGCCTCAACTTTCAGAACCTCATATTCAAGGAGGGAAGGGTTCAAAAGAGGGTTATTTTATCAAAAAGGATAAGGTTATTTTATCAAAAAGGATAAGGCTTGTAATGTGGTTGCCAATAAAAAGGATTACGCTCAAAGGGGACAACTAAGGATATATTTACTGCAAAGATGGGATATTAAGGTCAATTGGTCTTAAAGAACATCAAAGAAAGCCTAAGATCATTTCTCCAACCAAACTCAATCAATACCAACATTTCAAGACCAAATAGGCAAGTTCTAGGTGACAAAAGCGAACACACGATATTATTCAACAACTCACCACTCATGGCCTACAAATCAATCAAGATGGTTCAAAATCTTACTTCCTTTTTAAAATACAAATAGCAGTGAACATTTTTACCGCTAATGAATCAAAAGTCACAAAAAGAGTGGTAAGAGTTGTCACAAAATCATTCAAAACATTCTCAACCTTTTAAAAACATAGAGCTATGCTCAACAATATTCAGATTCATGTCTATGCTCTTAGTACCAACCAAGTAAAACCTTCCCAAAAAGACAATGATTTTGCCCTTAAGAAAGTTGTCAACCAATCCATCATCAAGCAACCTCATGCATCTATTCGATAACGGCTACTCAGACTTCACCACAATCAATGCCAATAAAACACTCACAAGCAATCGACGATTTAACCTTTAGAAAGTCGTCACTCTATTCATCATCGAGCATCATCAATCCAAATGATATTATCAAAAAAATAAAATAAAAAAGCTACAAACTACAAATCAAAAACTAAAATAGACTAATCCAACACAATATAAATAGAAACATCCACATAATCAAAGCCCAACAAGGGCACACCAATCCATAACAAAGGAAGAAATGTACACCTGACCAGGGCACAATCGCAGTATGGAGAAACAATCAACAAAATGAGCACAAGGGAGGCACCCCCAACTAAATATGAGACTGTGTTCTCAGAGTCCAAATATCAAAAGAGAATACAAGGGACTACAAAAGCAAAAGAATATTTGCACGTTTACTATAATCAACAGGGAAAAGATTGAGAAGGCAAATGTCATAAGGAAGTAGTTTGATAAAAAAAATGATCTTAGACAATTGTAATTGAGCATAAGATGAAACTAACCAAAACTTACTATAATGCTGCAGTACTTGGTCTCAGGAACATGCTTAAAGTGTGCTAAGGAACCGGTCAGAAAACTCAGCATCAATCCTGCACCCATAGCCTGCAAATTGATCAACATTTAAACAATAAGTTTCAAGTGAGAGATCCATGGTGGAGGGATACCGACGACCATAGAGCCTTAGTTCAAATTCCTAAAAAAATTTCTTGTTTGAATACCTGAGAGAAGTGCAAAGACATCCCCCTTCTTCATTCGTGGATGGGAAGATACTATTCAACAATTTTTTGTGGATTCTCCTGCAAAATATTAAAAATATTTAGTTAGTTACGAACCACCCTAAGTTCTCTGCACAATATAAAGATGAAGATGCCAAAGGGTATAGAGATTTTATGTCCTTATATAGCACACAAAAGTCATGGCACAAACATTTAAACTACAAAATCAAAATCAGACTCTAGAAATAATCAAAGAATTCAAGTATGGAAGATATCATTAAACAAGTAATTTTTTCAGTTGTTGATCAAAAATCATTCACAACAAAGAACACCCACAATTGTAACTGTCATAAATAAACCAAATCAATTCGCAAAATGAGGAGCACTTACACTACAACAACAACATAGTTAATGTAATCCCAAAAAGTGAAGTTTGAAAAGGGAACGGTGTAAGCAAATCTTACACATATCTTGGGGTAGAGAAGTTGTTTTGATTATAAGATAAAAATAACCCAAGAAGCAAACCGCGATATCAGCCTCGAGGCAAAGCAAACTGTTAGTTCAAATGGTTACATATGATACATAGATGCATACTCCTATTGGATGCTTTTCTAATTCTGTTATACAGTTCCTCTGAAAAAATTATTGTCTAATCATATTCTCAAGTAACCTTCATGATACCACCATCTGCAAGTTCCATAGTCCTGTAAACGTGCGAAACTTGACACATTAAATGCCAAACAAACAGTAAAATAAAACGCAATGTAGGATGATGTGAGGCTTTTAACTGTTAGCTTGACTTTCTGATCATTTAATTAATGATACGTTATGCCTCCAGGTTTACCACCCTTTTCCCTTAGGCTAATTTCTAAACAGAATTCCCCACCACTTCAAGACTATAGTATGCGATACATTTACTTATTGTATTTATACTATCATACGTACATCACCCTCGCTATATTATTTCTGATAGAATTTCAGCTATGGATAAAATATATATAAGGAGTTTCGATAGATCAATCGTACACAAAATGGATGTGAATTTATTAGTTTATGCAATATTATATCCTCACATGTATGAGAATGGAGTTTAAGCGTTACATGACACCCATTATAGTTGTCACATTTTTAACATTTTCAATTGTGTACAACATTAACCAATCACATTTAAACGGTGTTACATAAATACTTCAGGGCAACCAAAATGACTAGACACTACTCTTTTGTGCACAAGTTTCATGCTACTGCCACAACAAAGATGCAACAAGAGCTATTAGGCCCTTAAATGCATTTTCCCCTGATAATAAATCACACGAAAAACAACAAATCCCCACAACAATAATAAAATTTCCATAGCAATGGCGTAAAAGAAATAAAACCAAGAAAACATAGGCACACGAAACACCACAAATTTAATACAATCAACAACATAAAGGTGCATAAATAACCTCCACGATACTAACCTTTGTGAAGTTCAACGGAAGAACACACATTACAGGAAACCAACAAACTAAAGCCCCAAGGTCACCTTAGGTTTTATACCACACTTCTTAATATGGGAAATTAACACGTATATGACCGCACTAATTGTTCTCCCCTATAGGTCAAAAGAGTTTCAGTAAAGTCGAACACAAGTAATAGAGGGAGATCATTTTATTGAGGAAATTCCGTGGCCAGACTAGTAGGGGTGTCAGCTAAGTCTTGGTTTTCTGTTTCTACTTCTTCCTCCAACTCTTCCTCAAAATTAGCAAACCATCTAAAGTCTCATGGTCTACTTAATATTCAGAATGATAAAATAGTGGGATATGAAATTAAAAAAGTTTCAGCTACATGAGAATAATCGTCGGTATTAGTTTTAAATCTAGGCTACAATGAGAACTACTTCCTCCCCCACCCCTACTAGTAGCACCTTTTTTTTCATAAATTTATTTTTTACAACTACTTCTTTTTGACGGGATCCATATTTAAAGTTTATAATAATTAAAATATAAAAAACAAACAAGATAAATATAACAAATAAATATAATAAATAAACAAATATAGAGATGAAAGTTGAAACGAATGTATAAGATGTTTAAAACGCCTTTGTTCCTCTCTATAGAAGCTCAAGAGAAAATGAAAGAAGTTCGAACATAACAAAAGCAGGAACATGCAAAAGTTTCCACGGGTAAAATAACTGGAAACGGCAAGCACATCAAACCTCGTCCAAACATATTCAGGATATCATCATAAGGCATTCCTCTTCCATTATCCTATATTAGAAACAAACTACAGTAATTAAAGTATTTTAGGAAAGAAAATAATCTTCCACTAACTTCCCAAATTGATTTAATACAAAAATGTACTTTTCTTGTCTTGCATACTTAGAGCAGAGTCAGCATATATAAGAACAAAGAGAAGCAGATCATACCTTGCATGTCTATAATATGATGCCTCCCTACCCTTAACTGCCTTCGTAGCTGCAGGGTCTTTTACTTTCTTCCCAAGAGCAACATTCTTTGCTTGAATCTCTAAACCCCGAGCTTCCTTGGCATGTCTTTTCTAGACACAGTAGCTAGAAAAATCCCAATGCATCTAATGAAATTTGCTAGAAAAATATTTCACTAATGAAATTTGCGAAATGTCAAACAGTGAGCATAAAATATAAATCACAATGCCATCTAAGTGAAAGTAAATCACTGCTTACACACCTCACGAGTCTTTCTGTCTCAAAATCATCATATAGGGCTTCATATCTACGTTCATGGGATTAAATTTACTTCTGTCAATCTCTTCACTACAGAAGCAAAACAAAAAACAACACTAAGCTATGAAGAGAGGTTCAAATTAAATAGATCTATGTTAGCTCATTGAAGTAGCTACCCAAAATAGACAAAATAATCACTTACATGGTTATCTCTACAACTGGAAGTTCAGAGATGGATTAAGCAGAATCAAGTGCATTCTCAACAAGTTCTCTCACAGTAGTATCAAGACATTTCCCAGGCTGAAAATTTGGGAAGACTAACTTGATTAACATCGCATTTAGTGTATCATTGTAGAAGTAAGTTTCACTTCATGAAAATCTTGAGCTATTAAAAAAAGGGAAGAGCCTATTTCATATAATGCCTTCAACATGCCCTTCAATGTGGTTGATTCTCTTTGATGGCTAATGGAAACAATGTGTGTCCTTAAAATCCACCTACTCTACAAGTAACCAGTTCTAGAAAAAAACTCCACCTATTCTACTATCATTATGAATATAGGAACATATCTTCAAGAGGGGGTATAAGGATTCAATGATGAGTTATCAATTGTCTGATTATATTCTAACCACAGGGAACATGGAGATTAATTTCTTAACCTTTTTTTTTTATTAAAGGTACCTAAATTTTATTTGATTTTGAGGTACTAGTTGTTGCTCTCCAACATAACGTCTAATAACCAAGAGGAATATTAACTTCACTTTACTTTATCAAAATAAATTAACAAAGCAATATTTACATAAAAACTACAAATTCCATTTATACTATGGAGACTATGCAACTTTGTTTCTCTATTTTTGCAATTACCCTTTGATTGCATTCACATTTTTTTCCCCACTAATCCTTTGGTGTTTCTGTATTTTTGTATTCTGCTTCTCTATCAAGCTATTTCTCCTGGAAGATCTCCATTACTTTTTTTCGTTCAGATTAGATCTAAGTTGTCACATTGAGGAAAGCATATTTTAATGGAAGTAAAACATTAATTGATTTTACATGATTAACAGTCATTATAAGCAATGGTTGACTTAATATTAAAAATAAGTAATAATGCAATTGTTGAGGATTTAGACTTGGCAGAGTTTCCATTTGTATAAATGACATGCACCTTGCTTCGGTGCAATACATACCTCACATTACAACTAACACTGCACCTAAGATACTAACAACTTCAGTTACAGATAATATATCACTCAAATGCCAACAAGGCAATATTTCTTCATTGACATCCTTAATCATCAAACTAATGTGTTATTATAACATTAGAAAAAAGTTAAAATTATAAGACATCCTAAACATATAAGAAACTCACATTGTCAAAACCAGCAATGTTTTTGTTATCTGTAAAGAACTCAACGGGAGACTCTGACAAATTTAAAACACAAAATGAAAATTAATCCAAAAAAAGAAAAGGCAACAAACTATTAAGCTTAGAAGTTTCACCTAGACTCAATTAATAGAATTAGAGAGAGAGAGAGAGAAAACAAACTCTGTTTGAGAACGCTATCTTTAGGTATATATAAATGTTTGATAATCCAGCCAAACCTTCATCATGTCATTCAGTATAATCTAAGAAAGAACCAATTCAACATTCTTCCGCACAGAAACTTATGGATCTCTTAATCTTGCATGCATGGCTCTGTCCATGGCTCTAAGAGATTAGGAAAATGAACTGCCAAATCTCCAAGAGCAACAGTGAAATTTTATCAAACTATTTCAGATAGTGCATTCACCACAACAGTGAAAAGAAGCTGGAGATTTGCATCACTAGGAAGTAATATAAACACATGTTTAGAAACTTTGATGGTCCTCAACTAAGGAAAATCAAAACCACAAAAGGCTCTTATTTCAAGACACACCACAAATCAAAAATAATTCTCAATTAAGCACAGAGGTAAAGGCTTCGGTTGGTACTAACAAATAGTCCACATTCAAACTTTTCGCAAAAGAAATCCTCTCATTCTCATGAAACATTTTCAAAAACCAAGAATCATTTAAGAGTGACAACAACTCAAACTCAAGAAATGACTCAACTCATTAACTCTTTCACATGCTCACTTGACTCAATTAGGAATTTTTAAAATCACCACTTTTTCAACTTACATGCCCTCACAAGAAATAAGTGTCCCAAAACCACACACACATATAAACAAGACAAGGGACAAAGATGCAACACTGACACTCACAAAGAATTATCTCATGCACACAAATGTCACACCATAGGCTTGCCCATATTTTCAATCAACATTGACTCAAGTCCATTTGGTTAGAAATCTCAAAGGACTTTGTTAAGCTTGTAATATAGGCTTAGGAAAGGTTAGGATATCATTTAAGTCTAATTGACTACACCCTCCTTGAACAGTATACAACTCATCATTTCCAACTTTCTCCACTTTTCAAACCCATGCACATTTCACACTATTTTTCATATTTTTTCTTATTTCCACTCCAAATTCCCCACATACAACCATTCTCAACTTTTGGAGGATTCAAGTCTCATTTATTCATTTTCTTCTTTCTTTTTCAAAGGTTTTTCTTTCTTTAAGTCTTCCCATACATCCCTCACTTTCTCTCTTCTTTCTTTTTTCCTTTTTTTTTATATCAAGCCCTCATGTGGTAAAGATGTTAGCATGATTGGACAGATTGTAAATATTTGTACATAACTATGTTATAACTCTAAATATTTGTGTAATGATGATATGAGATAGCATAGATTAATGTAGCATATTTTCAGAGATATTACAATTAGGAATAACATATATTTGGGGATATATAGCAGATATTTAGGCATGTAAATCAGAATTCTTTCTATTTAATGGAGGAACTCTCATTTGAGAGGACTCATTCAACAAAACTGACAAAAACATCCCTTTAATGAATTTCCCATAACACCCTAAATTTAGGCTTTTAGCCTCAACTTTCACAACATCAAGTTCAAGGAGGGAAGGGTTCAAAAGAGGGTTACTTTTTCAAAAAGGAAAAGGCTTGTAATGTGCTTGCCAATAAAAAAGATTATGCTCAAAGGGGACAACTAAGGATATATTTAGTGCAAAGGTGGGATATTTAGGACAATTGGACTTCAAGAACATCAAAGAAAGCCTAAGATCATTTCTCCAATCAAGACCAATATTGCAAGACCAACCGGGCAAGTTCTAGGTGACAAAAGCGAACACATGGCATTATTCAACAACTCACCACATATGGCCTGCAAATCAATCAGATGGTTCAAAACCTTACTTCCTTTTTAGAATACAAGTATCATTGAACATTTCTAACGCTAACGAATAAAATGTCACAAAAAAAGTAGTAAGAGTTTCAAAAAATCATTCATAATATGCTCAACCTTTTAAAAATGGAGAGGTATGATCAACACTATTCACATGAATGACTATGCTCTTAGTACCAACCAAGTCAAAACCTTCCCAAAAAGACGATGATTTTACCCTTAAGAAAGTTGTTAACCAATCCATCATCAGGCAACCTCATGCATCTATTCGGGAACGGCTACTTACACTTCGCCATAATCAACGTCAATAAAACTCACAAGCAATCAACGATTTAACCTTTAGAAAGTCGTCACTCTCTATGCCTCATCGGGCATCGTCAATCCAAATCTTATTATCAAAAAAATAAAATAAAGAAGCTACAAACTATAAATCAAAAACTAAAATAGACCACAACAGAAACATCCACAATATCAAAGCCCAACAAACACCAATCCATAACAAAGAAAGAAAAGTACCTCCGACAAGGGCACATTCACGGTATGCAGAAAAAAATCAACAAAATGAGTACAAGGGAGGCACCCCATCTAAAAATGAGACTATGTCCTCACAGTCCAAATATCAAAAGAGAATACGAGGGACTACCAAAGCAAAAGAATATTTGCATGTTTACTAAAATCAACAGGGAAAAGATTGAGAAGGCAAATGTCATAAGGAAGTAGCTTGATAGGAAAAAATGATCAATTGAGCATAAGATGAAACTAACCAAAAATTACCATAATGTTGCAGTATTTGGTAGTCTCAGGAACATGCTTAAAGTGTACTAAGGAACCGGTCAGAAAACTCAGCATCGATCCTGCACCCATAGCCTGCAAATTGTTCAACATTTAAACAGTAAGTATCAAGTGAGAGCTCCATGGTGGAAGGATACCGACAAACATAGAGCCTTAGTTCAAATTTCCAAAAGAATTACTTGTTTGAATACCTAAGAGAAGTGCAAAGACCTCCCGTCTTCACTCGTGGATAGGAAGATACTATTCAGCAATTTTTTGTACATTCTCCTGCAAGATATTGAAATTATTTGGTTAGTTACGAACCACCCTAACTTTTCTGTACAATATAAAGATGAAGATGCCAAAGGATATAGAGATTCTCTATCCTTATAGCACACAAAAGTCATGGCACGAGCATTTAAACTACAAAATCAAAATCAAAATCAGACTCTAGAAACAATCATAGAATTCAAGTATGGAAGATATTATTAAACAAGTAATTTATTCCACTAGTAATCAAAAAGCATTCAACAAAGAACACCCACAATTGTAACCGTCATAAATCAACCAAATCAATTCGCAAAATTAGGAGCACTTACACTACAACAACAACATAGTCAATGTAATCCCAAAAAGTTAGGTTTGAAAGGGGAACGATGTAAGCAAATTATACGCATATCCTGGGGTAGAGAAGTTTTTTTTTACAGACCCTCTACTATATAATCAAGTGATTATAAAATAGAAAATAACCCAAGACACAAACCGTGAAATCAGCATCGAGGCAAAGCAAACTGTTAGTTCAAATGGTTGCATATGCTAACCAGATGCATACTCCTATTGAATGCTTTTCTAATTCTATTTTACACTTCCTCTGAAAAAATTATTGTCTAATCTTGTTCTCAAGGAACCTTCATGATACCACCATATTCAAGTTCCATAGTCATGTACACGTGCAAAACTTGACAGACTAAATGCCAAATAAACAGAAAAATAAAACACGATGTAGGATTAATATGAGGCTTTTAACTCTCAGCTTGACTTTCTGATAATTTAATTAAGTATATTTTATGCCTCTAGGTTTACCACCCTTTTCCCTTGGTCTAATTTCTAAATAGAATCCCCTACCACTTCAAGCCTATAGTATCCGATATATTTACTTATTGTATTTATACTATCATACGCACATCACCCTCGCTATATTATTTTTGATAGGATTCCAGCTATGGATAAAAAATATATAAGGAGCTTCGGTAGATCAATCATACACAAAATAGATGTGAATTTATTAGTTTATGCAATATTATATCCTCACATGCATGACAATGGAGTTTAAATGTTGCATGACACCCATTATAGTTGTCACATTTTTAACATTTTCAATTGTGTACAACATTAACCAATCACATTTAAACGGTGTTACACAAATGCTTTAGGGCAACGAAAATGACTTCATGCTACTCTTTTGGGCACAAGTTTCATGCTACTGCCACAACAAATATGTTGCAAGAACTATTAGGCCCTTAAATACATTTCCCCTGATAATAAATAACACGAAAAAAAACAAATCCCCTCAACAATAATAAAATTTGCATAACAATGCCACAAAAGAAATAAAACAAAAAAAAAAACTTAGGCACACGAAACACCACAAATTGACTATAATCAACAACATAAAGGTGCATAAATAGCCTCCACGATACTAACATTTGTGAAGTCCAACAAAAGGCCACACATTACTGGAAACCAACAAACTAAAGCCCCAACGTCACCTTAGGTTTTTATGCCCAACTTCTTACTATTGGAAATTAACACGTATATGACCGCACTAACTGATCTCCCCTAGAGGTCAAAGCGTTTTCAGTAAAGCCGAAAACAAGTAATAGAGGGAGATCATTTTATTGAGGTAATTTCGTGGCCAGACTAGTAGGGTGTCAGCTAAGTCTTGGTTTTCTATTTCTACTTCTTCCTCCAACTCTTCCTCAAAATCAGCAAACCATCTTAGGTCTCATGGCCTACTTAATATTCAGAATTAAATTCTAAAATATTGGGACGTGAAATAAAAAAAGTTTCAACAACATGAGTATAATTGTCGATATTAATTTTAAATCTAGGCTGCAATGAGAACTACTTCCTCCCCCACCCCTAGTACTCACCTTTTTTTCCATAAATTGATTTTTTACCACTACTTTTTTAACGAAATCCATATGTAAATTTTATAATAATTAAAATATAAAAAACAAACAAGAGAAATATAACAAAAGAATATAATAAATAAACAACTATAGAGATGACAGTTGAAACGAATGTATCAGACATCTAAAACAACTTTGTTCCTCCTAATTCAAGGTCAAGAGAGAATGAAAGAAGTTGGAACATAACAAAAACAGGAACATGCAAAAGTTTCCACGGGTAAAATAACTGGAAATGGCAAGCACATCAAACCTCGTCCAAACATATTCAGGGTATCATCATGAGGCATTCCTCTTCCATTATCATATATTAGAAACAAAGTACAGTAATTAAAGTCTTTTAGGGAAGAATAATCTTCCACTAACTTTCCAAATTGATTCAATTCAAAAATGTAATTTTCTTGTCTTGCATACTTAGAGCAGAGTCAGCATACAGAAGAACAAAGAGAAACAGATCATACCTTGCATGTCACCCTATAATATGATGCCTCCCTACCCTTAACTACCTTTGTAGCTGCAGGGTCTTTTACTTTCTTCCCAAGAGCAACATTCTTTGCTTGAATCTCTAGAACCCGAGCTTCGTTGGCAAGTCTTTTCTAGACACAGTATTTAGAAAAATAACAATGCCATCTTATGAAATTTGCTAGAAAAATATTTCACTAATGAAATTTGCTAAATGTCGAACAATGAGCATAAAATATAAATCACAATGCCATCTAAGTGAAAGTAAATCACTACTTACACACCTCACGAGCCTTTGTTGTCTTAAAATCATCATATTGGGCTTCATCTCTACGTTCATGGTCACCCAGACCAATCATGGGATTAAATTTACTTCTGCCAATCTCTTCACTACAGAAGCAAAACAAAAAAACAACACTAAGCTACAAAGAGAGGTTCGCATTAATAGATCTATGTTAGCTCATTGAAGTAGTTATCCAAAATAGACAAAATAATCACTTACATGGTTATCTCTACAACTGGAAGTTCAGAGATGGATTAAGCAGAATCAAGCGCATTTTCAACATGTTCTCTCACGGTAGAATAAAGACAATTCCCAGGCTGAAAATTTGGAAAGACTAACTTGATTAACACCGCATTTAGTGTATCATTGTTGAAGTAAGTTCCACCTCATGAAAATCTTGAGCTATTAAAAAAGAAAGAGCCTATTTCATATAATGCCTTCAACATGCCCTTCAATGTGGTTGATTCTCTTTTGTTGGCTAATGGCAACAATGTGTGACCTTAAAATCATCCACCTACTCTACAAGTAACCAGTTCCAAAAAAAAATCCACCTACTCTATTCATTATGAATATAGGAACATCTCTTCAATAGGGGGGGGTATAAGGATTCAATGATGAGTTATCAATAGTTTGATTATATGCTAACCACGGGGCATATGGAGATTAATTTTTCAACCTTTTCTTTATCAAAGGTACCTAAATTTTATTTAATTTTGAGGTACTAGTTGTTGCTCTCCAACATAACGGCTAATAACCAAGAGGAATATTAACTTCACGTTACTTTATCAAAATAAATTAACAAAGCAATATTTTGTTAAAAACTAAAAATTCCATTTATAGTTCTATGGAGACTATGCAACTTTGTTTCTCTATTTTTGCAATTACCCTTTGATTGCATTCATTTTTTTTCACTAATCCTTTGGTGTTTCTGCATTTTTGTATTCTGCTTCTCTATCAACCTATTTCTCCGGGAACATCTCCATTATTTTTCTTAGTTCAGATTTGATCTAAGTTGTCACATACAGGAAATCATCTTTTTATGGAAGTAAAACATGAATTGATTTTATATGATTAATTGTCAGTGTAAGCAACAGTTGACTTAATATTAAAAATAAGTAATAATGCAAGTGTTGAGCATTTAGACTAGGCAGAGTTTCCATTTGTTTAAATGGCATGCACCTTGCTTTGGTGCAGTACGTACCTCACATTACATCGAACACTGAACCTTAGATAGTGACAACTTCAGTAACAGATAATATATCAGTCAAATGCCAACAAGGCAATATTGCTTCATTGACATCCTTATTCATCAAAGTAATGTGTGATTATAACATTATAAAAAAGTTAAAATTAGAAGACACGCTTAATCATCAAACTAATGTGTGATTATAACATTAGAAAAAAGTTAAAATTATAAGACATCCTAAACATATAAGAAACTCACATTGTCAAAACCAGCAATGTTTTTGTTATCTGCAAAGAACTCAGCGGGAGACGATGCGCAAATTTAAAACACAAAATGAAAATTAATTTAAGAAAAGAAAAAGCAACAAACCATTAAGCTTAGAAGTTTCGCCTTGACTCAACCAATAGAATAAGAGAGAGAGAAAACAAACTCTGTTCTAGAATGTTATCTTTAGGTATGTATAAATGTTTGATAATCCAGCCAAACCTTCATCATGTCGTTTAGTACAATCTGAGAAAGAACCACTACAACATTCTTCCGCACAGAAACTGATGGATCTGTTAATCATGTATACATAGCTCTGTCCATTGCTATAAGAGATTAGGAAAATGAACTGCCAAATCTCCAAGAGCAACAGTGCAATTTGATCAAACTATTTCAGATAGTGCATTCACCACAACGGTAAAATGAAGCTGGAGATTTGCATCACTAGGAAGTAATATAAACACATGTTTAGAAATTTTTACAAAAACCTTAACTAATTGATAATGCTCAAATTTCCCTCAAAATAAGTTAAAAGAGTGAGCAGTCGTCGTCAATAAAAATACCCAACAAGCGCGTTCACGAAGGTTACTTTCCCTGCCAAAAATTGCATTTTCAGCTCTTGACCTCTTTTTTCATCAAGTTCACTTGGTTTCTTCAAATATCTCCTAAATCAACTCTCCATTTCATTTTCGTATAAATATGAAAAAAAACACAGTAAAAGCACCAATTCTAAACTAAAGCAAGCCAAAATAACTACGAAAAGAGCCTCAAATGAGTGGAAATCCACCACTCATCAACACCTCCCTCCCCCAACTTAGAAACTTTGTTGGTCCTCAAGAAAAGAAAATAAAAAACACAAGAGACTTTTATTTCAAGACACACCACAAATCAATTTCCCTTTCTCAATTAAGCACAAAGCTAATGGCTTTGGTTGGTACTAACAAATAGTCCACATGCAAACTTTTCGCAAAACAAATTCTCTCATTCTCATGAAACATTTTCAAAAACCAAGAATCATTTAAGTGACAACAACTCAAACTCAAGAAATGACTCAACTCATTAACTCTTTCACTTGCTCACTTGACTAAATTAGGAATTTTCAAAATCACCACTTTTACAACTTACATGCCCTCACAAGAAAGAAGTGTCCCAAAACAACTGTATATAAGAGACAAGGGACAAAGATGCAACACTCACACTCACAAAGAATCATCTCATGCACACAAATGTCACACATATAAACAAGACAAGGGACAAAGATGCAACACTCACACTCACAAAGAATTATCTCATGCACACAAATGTCACACCATAGGCTTGCCCATATTTTCAATTAACATTGACTCAACTCTATTTGGTTAAAAATCTCAAAGGACTTTGTTAAGCTTGTAATATAGGCTTACGGAAGGTTATAAGTGACTACACCCTCCTTGAACATTATACAACAACTCATCATTTCCAACTTTCTCCACTTTTCAAACCCGTGCACATTCCACACTATTTTTCATTTTTCTTTCCTTATTTTCACTCTAGATGCCCACATATAACCATTTCAACTTTTGGAGGAATCAAATCTCATTTCTTCATTTTCTTTCCTTCTTTTTCAAAGGTTTTTCTTTCTTTAAGACTTTCCATACAACAACTCATCATTTTCAACTTTCTCCACTTTTCAAACCCATGCACATTCCACAGTATTTTTCATTTTTCTTTTCTTATTTCCACTCTAGATTCCCCACATGCAACCATTTTCAACTTTTGGAGGATTCAAGTCTCATTTATTCATTTTCTTTCTTTCTTTTTCAAAGGTTTTTCTTTCTTTAAGACTTTCCATACATCCCTTGATTTCACTCTTTTTTTTAATATCAAACGCTCATGTGGTAAAGCATCCCTTTAATGAATTTTCCATAACACCCCAACTTAGGCTTTTAGCCTCAACTTTTACAACCTCAAGTTCAAGGAGAGAAGGGTTCAAAAGAGGATTATTTTTTCGAAAAAAGATAAGGCTTGTAATGTGGTTGCCAATAAAAAGGATTAGGCTCAAAGGGGACAACTAAGGATATATTTAGTGCAAAGGTGGGTTTTTTGGCCAAGTGGACTTCAAGAACATCAAAAAAAGCCAAAGATCATTTCTCCAACCAAACTCAATCAAGACCAACTGGGAAAGTTCTAGGTGATAAAAGCAAACACAAGGTATTATTCAACAACTCACCACACATGGCATGTAAATCAATCATGATGGTTCAAAATCTTACTTCCTTTTCAAAATACTAGTAACATTAAACATTTTAACCGCTAACAAATCAAAAGTCATAAAAAGAGTTGTAAGAGTTGGTACAAAATCATTCACAACATGCTCAACCTTTCAAGAATGGAGAGGTATGCTCAACACTATTCACATGTACTATGCTCTTAGTACCAACCAAGACCATTAGCCGTCAAGTACTAAATTCAGGTATTTGAAGTTAGACTTAGTTGTTTTTGCGTTACCTCAATCTTAAACAAACTCAAGTCACATCTAATTGTACCATAATATAACTTATTTTTACAAAGAGAAAGAGGATACAGAACATTACATAACAACACCTCTTCCTCTCTTTTCTTCTTATTCTTCTTTTGATGTGGTTTGACTACTTCATTGGCCGTTAGTAATCATGAGGACCTTGTGTCATCATTGTTGTGGAAAAATAAACTCTTCCCCTATTCCTCTCTTATCCCCCTACCATAATTAAGTTCTTTATCTTCACTATAAGTAACCCATCCTCTTGCACTTTTTTTTATGCTCAAACATTATTATAACACATAATATAATCTAATGTTAAGACCCTTTCCTTAACTTTTCCTATCTTTTTATCTCCTAATTTAATTCTCTTAGTGAACATCAAAATGTACAATGCAGCATCAGATCATTTACAGTCACTTCATCACTTTTGCGATACAGATCTCAACATGCAATATGCATCTAAAATAGCCAGGATACATGTACTCAGTCTAAAAAAAGATGAGTAATTAAGATTTCGAGTTCTTCATTGAGAGTGTGTTTATTTTTGTATTAACATATTAAGTTGTATTAATCAAGATCAAAATTCAAGACACAAGCTCTTAAATTACCAACAATCATATTCGTGAAAGCCACTTGTAGTAGCAGAATTCAAAATTATGCTAGAATCCAAATCAACATTTCACCAGATTATAGACATCAAAAGGAAACACAAATCTCTCATAATATACAGACTTTTGCACACTAAAATCATAAAATAGATATTTATTATCAAAATTTTCCCAGATACTATCTCAGGAATTTTATCGCACACTTTTACCTCAAGAGATACCTCGGTAATCCATATTGATTGTATTTGTGGCTGAGTCGTCATTCCAGAACTACAACCTCCTCAAAAATTGCCACTTCCACAGCCTGGCTCGCCTTCTACCTCGTAGGATTTCTTCATTTACCGCAACATCAGATAAAAATAAGAAAAGGAGAAGTATCAGAATCAAAAACTAAAGATGATAAAATATATATATATCAACCTATGGGAGATATTAATTCATAAGGCAAATCATTAATTCAATCAATTATAAAACGAGGAATATTTTGCTGACAATTGTTGCTTCATTGACTGAAATATTAGAGTGAACCACTGATTCTATTTTTAAAATTAAAGCTACAAACATCATAAATTAACTTCATGTCAGCCTAATAAGAACAAAAAATACAGAGATGTTCTCAAAACAAGATGTAGACATCAATCTTAAACTGGTACAACTGGGCGTTCAAATTTTTACTATTTCAACTGGACTAAGTCTTAATATAAATACAAGATTCTAAACCAAGAAAGCCACCATGAATCAACCATAGAAACAACATGCAAACTGATCCCAAATAAGGGATGGGGAATACTCCAATCACATAAAAAGGGATAAAATGGTACAAACAAAAACAATTAAAACCTTGAAAGCTAAAACACCATAAAAGAAAGCCCTAAGCAACCCTCAAATATGGACCAAGTCTTTATACAAATTTCTTTCTACGAGATTTTAAAGAAAGAAAACCAAGAAAAGATGGCCATGAATCAACCATAGCAACAACATCTGAATACTCCAATCACAGATAAAAATGGTACAAACAAGAAGTTTAATCGAACATGTATCTTGAAAGAAGAAAAGAAAGATGAGATTGAGATGAATACTTTAGCTGATTCCAACTCCAACGACTTTGGCGCTTCATAGCTAATGCCCACACAAGCAAAGAAGAAGAATTCACCTATGCCCTCTTTCGTTTCTTCAGTTTACGGTCTTTAAATTAAAAAAAAAAATCTTCAGTTTACAGCTTTAAAATTTCAACGTTCTCTTTAAATCTATTTTTTATAAATATATATAAATAATAGATCCGAATAGGGATATGGGCTAATGGGCTTGATTATTTCATTCTTGTCGGAACAAAATTTTTGCAAAACAATTAACAACTTTTGTTTTTCAAGTCAATAATATATATAATTATATATATTTGTAAAGTTGTGTATAATTAATTTCTCTAAGAAAAGAGGTAACGGTCCACACATAGTTTATGTGTCATTTTCACAATTTTTCTCCGTTTAAAATTTGTATTCAAAATAAATAAATAAATTTATACATATATAGAATAATAGAAAATTACATTTCATAGAAAATTTTGACTTGCATCAATGACTTTAAAATATCAAAAATAATGGTTTTAAAATAAATAAAAAAAAATTTCAATGCCCGAAAAATGTAAAGAAAATATAAAAACACTTCAAATAAATTTTGACTTGTACCAATGACTTTAAAATATTGAAAATATTGGTTTTCAAGAAAAATAAAAATTTAATTTTTTTCGTAAATGTCCTAAAAATATAAATATCAAGAAAAATATATTAAAAATATGAAAACATCTCAAAAATATATTTTACTTGCACCAATAACTTTAAAACATGAAAAATAATGATTTAAAAAAAAATCAAAATGTCGACGTAGACTCACATTTTGGCCAGATGAGTGCTCAAGGCGCGCCGAAGGCCAACCTTCCACCCCGCGCGACATCTTGGGAGGGGTGACGCAATGCGTGACACTCAAAAATGTTGAAAATAATGGTTTTTAAAAAATGCAAAATTTATTTTTCCCGTAAATGTCCGGAAAATAAAAAAATCAAGCAAAATATCAAAAACACCTCAAAAAAATATTCGGCTTGCACCACTGACTATAAAATATCAAAAATAATGCTTTTCACAAAAAATGAAAAAAATCTTGAATGCGCGAAAAATATAAAAATTAAGAAAAATATAAAGAAAATATAAAAACACTTCAAAAAAAATTTGACTTGCACCAAAGAATTTAAAATATCGAAAATAATGATTCTCAAGAAAAAAATCAAAATTTTATATTTTAGTAAATATCCAAAAAATTATTAAAATCAAGAAAAATATAAAAAAACATACAAAAGCACATCCAAAAAAAATTTTACTTGCATCAATGACTTTAAAATATCAAAAATAATTATTTTCAAAAAAATCAAAATTTAATTTTTTTCGTAAATTGCCGAAAACTGCAAAAATCAACAAAATTATAAAAAAAAAACTTAAATTTTTTCGTCTCACACCAATGACTTTAAAAATTTTAAAATGTATGTTTTCGAAAAAAATAAAAATTTATTTTTTTCGTAAATGACCTAAAATTTTTTTGTAAATGAACGAAAAAAACAAGATATTTATTATTTTCGTAAATGTCCAAAAAATTATTGAAATCAAGAAAAGTATATATAAATTATCAAAAACACCAAAAAAATTTGGCTTGCGTCAATGACTTTAAAATATTGAATATATAGGTTTTACAAAAAAATAAAAAGATTTGTTTTTCCATAAATGTCCAGAAAATAAAAAAATCAACAAAAATATTAAGAAAATATAAAAACAACTTAAAATATTTTTCGAGTTGCACCAATGACTTCAAATATCCAAAATATAGCTTTTCGGAAAAAAATCCAAAATTTTAATTTTTTTCGTCAATGTCCAACAAAAAATCAAAATTTATTTTTTTTGTAAATGTCCAAAAAATATAAAAATCAAGAAATATATAAACAAAAAAATATATCAAAAACACCAAAATAAAAAAAAATTGGCTTGTGTCAATGACTTAACTTATTGAAATTAGTGGTTTTAAAAACAAATCAAATTATTCTTTTTTCGTAAATACCCGAAAAATTATTAAGATAAAAAAAATATATTAAAAAAATACAAAAACACCTCAAAATCTATTTTTACTTGCACCAATGACTTTAAAATATAGAAAATAATAGTTTTAAAAAAAATTGTAAATGATCGAAAAAAAATCAAACAAAAATATATAAAAACAATTTTAAAAAAATTTCGACTAGCACCAATGACTTTACAAATTTTAAAATTTAAGTTTTCGAAAAAAAATCAAAATATTATTTTTCGTAAAAGTCTGAATAAATTTAAAAAAATTCATAAATGTTCGAAAAATATAAAAATCAAGAAAAATATTTTTAAAATATCAAAAACACCAAAAAAAATCAAAATTTTATTTTTTATTCGTAAATGTCAAAATAAATTAACTCACGACGGGATGTAGCCGCAACTACAAAGAGAGTTGAGTTTCAACCACCACTTGTTGCGACGTTTGTCGATGTTGACTCACTTTTAGGTCAGTCGGGAACACGGGAGTTAAGCTTCCGGCACACGTGATACCTAACGAGAGGCGGCGTGATATGTGACGCTCAAATCTGTCAAAAATAATGGTTTTAATAAAATGCAAAATTTTACGTAAATGTCCGGAAAATAGAAAAATAAAAAAAAATATAAAAACACACCTCAAAAATTATTCGGTTTGCACCACTGACTTTAAAATATCGAAAATAATGGATTTAGAAAAAATAAAAAATTATTTTTTTCGTCAATGCCCAAAAAATATAAAAATCAATAAAAATATAAAGATAATATAAAAACACTTTTAAAAAAATTTGACTTGTACCAATGATTTTAAAATATCGAAAGTGATGATTTTCAAGAAAAGAAATCAAAATTTTATTTTATTTTAGTAAATATCTGAAAAATTATAAAAATCAAGAAAAATATATAAAAATAAGAAAACACCTCAAAAAAAATTTAGACTTGCATCGTAGACTTTAAAATATCAAAAATAATGATTTAAAACAAATCAATTTTTTTCATAAATGTACGAAAAAATGGACTCACGAAGGGCTCTAGTCGCTACAACAAAGAGAGTTGAGTTTCAACCACCACTTGTCGCGATGTTTGTCGATGTTGACTCACATTTAGGCCAGTTGCGCGCACGGTAGGCAATCTTCCACCCCGCATGACACCTAACGAGGGGTGACACGATGCGTGACGGTTAAAAATGTCGAAAATAATGGTTTTATCAAAATGCAAAATTTTGTTTTTCTATGTAAATGTCTGGAAAATAAAAAAATCAAGAAAAATATAAAGAAATATAAATGTCAAAAATAATGGATTTTAAATACACGAAAAATATAAATATCAAGAAAAATATAAAGCAAATATAAAATCACTTCAATTTCTTTTTGACTTGCACCAATGATTTTAAAATATCGAAAATAATAGTTTTAAAAAAAAATCAAAATTTTATTTTTTTATAAATATTTGAAAAAATACAAAAATCAAGAAAAATATGAAAACACCTTAAAAATATTTTTGACTTGCACCAATCACTTTAAAATATCGACAATAATGATTTTCAAAAAAACATCAAATTATTTTATCGTAAATGACTGAAAAAATATAATAATCAACTTAAAAAAAATTTCGACTAGCACCAATGATTTCAAAATATCGAAAATATAACTTTTCGAGAATATCAAAAAAATCATTTTGTTTGTAAAATGTCCAAATAATAATCAATATTTCTATTTTTTTTGGTAATTGGCCGAAAAATATAGATATCAAGAAAAATATAAAAAAATATCAAAAACACATTAAAAAAAATTTAGCTTGCGTCAATGACTTAAATTATCAAAATTAATTATTTTCAAAAAAAATCATAATCTTATTTTTTTTGTAAATATCCGAAAAATTATTAAAATCAAGAAAAATATATAAAAATACAACAACACCTAAAAGAAATTTTACTTGCACCAATGACATTAAAATATCGAAAATAATGATTTTAAAAAAACCAATTTTTTTTTGTAAAAGATCGAAAAATATGAAAATCAATAAAATAAAATAAAAATATAAAAACAACTTAAATTTGTTTTCGACTCGCTCCAATAATATAAAAATTTATAAAATGTATGTTTTTGAAAAAAATAAAATAAAAATCGTAAATATTCAAAAAAAAATTAAAGGAAATGTCCGAAAAATATTAAAATGAAGAAAAATATCGAAAACACAAAAAAAAATTTGGCTTGCGTCAATGACTTTAAAATAACGAAAATAATGGGTTTAAAAAAATCAAAATTTTATTTTTTCATAAATGTCCGAAGAAATGGACTCACGACAAGCTGTAGCCGCGACAACAAAGAGAGTTGAGTTTCAATCACCACTTGCCGAGACGTTTGTCGACGTAGACTCACATTTAGGCCAGATGCTCGCTCAGGGCGCACGAGAGGCCAGCCTTCCACCCCGCGCGACACCCTGCGAGGGGAGACGCGATGCCGATGCTCAAAAATGTCGAAATTAATGGTTTTAACAAATTGCAAATTTTTTTTGTATATATTGGAAAATAAAAAAAGAATCAAGAAAAATATCAAACACAACTCAAAAAAATTCGGCTTGCACCACTGACTTTAAAATATTGAAAACAATGGTTTTCAAAAAAAGTTTAAAAAAACCTTGAATCCCCGAAAAATATTAAAATCAAGAAAAATATAAACAAACAATGAAAAAAAACACATCAATTTTGTTTGACTTGCACCAATGACTTTAAAATATCGAAAATAATGGTTTTAAAGAAAAAAAACATTTTTTTTTTGGTAAACATGTGAAAGAATATAAAAAACAAGAAAAACATATAACAAATATGAAAAATCCTCAAAAAAAATCTGACAATCACTAATGACTTTAAAATATCAAAAATATTGATTTTAAAAAAATATTAAAATTTGATTTTTTTTGTATATAAAAACAGTTTAAATTTTTTTCGACTCGCACCAATGACTCTAAAATATTGAAAATATTGCTTTTATCGTAAAGGTTTGAAAAACAATTATTTTTTTCGTAAATGTCTGAAAAATATTAATATCAAGAAAAATATTTTTAAAATATCAAAAACACCAAAAATAAATAAATTTGGCTTGCGTCAATAACTTTAAACTATCGAGAATAATGGCTTCAAAAAAAACATTTTTTTTCATAAATGTTCGAAAAAATAAACTCAGGACTGGTTGTAACCGCGACAACAAAGAGAGTTGAGTTTTAACCACCATTTGCAACAACGTTTGTTGATGTAGACTCACATTTAGTCTGTTGTGCGCTCAAGCACGGAAGGCCAGATTTCACCCCCGCACAACAACTTGCGAGGGGCGATGCGATGCGTGACGCTCAAAAATGTCGAAAATAGTGGTTTTACCAAAATGCAAAATTTTATTTTTTTCATAAATGTCTGGAAAATAAAAGAATCGAGAAAGATATAAAACACCCCAAAAAAAAATCTGGCTTGAACCACTGACATTAAAATATTGAAAATAACGATTTTCAAAAGAAAAATCAAAATTTAATTTTATTCATAAATGAATGAAAATTAAAATAAATATTTAAAAAATATAAAAACAATTTAAATTTTTTTCGACTAGCACCAATGACTTTAAAATATCAAAAATATTGACTTTCGAAAAATAATCAAAATTTTATTGTTTTTCATAAATGAACGAAAATAAAATCAACATTTATTTTCTTTTGTAAATGTCCGAAAAATATAAAAATATATTAAAAAAAAAACATCAAAAAATCTAAGAATTTTTTTTGGCTCGCGTCAATGATTTAACTTATCGAAAATAATAGTTTTCATCGTAAATATCCGAAAAATTATTTTTAAAAAATCAAAATTGTATTCTCTTCGTAAATGTCTGAACAAATGAACTCAAAACGGGCTGTAGCCTGCGACAACAAAGAGAGTTGAGTTTCCACCAACACTTGCTGCACGTCTGTCGACGTAGATTCACATTAAGGCCATCCACACATTTAGGGAGCATGGGAGACCACCTTCTACCCCGTGTGACACCTTGCGAGGGGCGACGTGATGTGTGACACTAAAAAATGTCGAAAATAATGGTTTTAACAAAATGCAAAATTTTTGTTTTTGTTTGTAAATGTTCGAAAAATAAAAAATTTAAGAAAAATAAAAAATACACCTCAAAAAATAAAAATCAATTTTTTATTCGTAAATACTTGAAAAAATATAAAATCATGAAAAATATAACGAAAATATATAAACACTTCAAAACTTTTTTTGATTTGCACCAATGACTATAAAATATTGAATGTAATTGTTTTCAAGAAGTAAAAATCAATTTTTTTGGAATATCCGAAAAATATATATAAAAATATGAAAACAAGTCAAAAAAAATTTGTCTTGCATCAATGACTTAAAAATATCGAAAATAATGATTTTAAAAAAAATCAAAATTTTATTTTTTTTTGTAAATGAATGAAAATTATAAAAATCAACAAAATATTTCAAAAAATATAAAACAACTTAAAAAATTTCTACTCGCACCAATGACTTTAAAATATTGAAAATATATCTTTTCGAAAAAAAATAAAACTTTATTTTTGTGTAAATGTCCGAAAAATATAAAAACCAAGATAAATATAAAAAACGAATATCAAAAACATCTAAAAAAAAATTGTCTTGCGTCAATGAATGTAATTATCGAAAATAATGGTTTTAAAAAAATCAAAATTTTGTATATTTCGTAAATATCTAAAAAATTATTTAAATCAAGAAAAATATATCAAAAATACAAAAACCACCTGAAAATATTTTGTTTACTTGCACCAATGACTTTATAATATCAAAAATATTTATTTTCCAAAAAAAATCAAAATTTTATTTTTTTCGTAAATATCTGAAAAATGGACTCACGACGGGTTGTTGTCGCGACATATAAGAGAGTTCAGTTTCAACCACTACTTGTCGCAATGTTTGTTGACGTAGACTCACAGTTAGGCCAGTCGCGTGCTCAGGGTGCATGGGAAGCCAGCTTCCTCCTCGCACGGCACCTTGCGAATGGCGAAGCGATGAGTGACGGTAGAAAATGTCGAAAATAATGATTTATCAAAATGCAAATTCTTTTTTCGTAAAATCCCGGAAAAAAAATCAAGAAAAATATAAAACATACCTCAAAACTTTTTTTGGCTTGCACCACTTACTTTAAAATATCGAAAATGATGGTTTTCATAAACAATTAAAATTATATTTTTTTGATAAATGCCCTAAAAATATAGAAATCAATAAAAAATATAAAGAATATATATAAATACTTCAATAAATTCTTTGACTTACACCAATGACTTTAAAATATAAAAACAATAATGGTTTTCAAGGGAAAAATCAATTTTTTTCGTAAAATATCCAAAAAATATAAAATCAAGAAAAATATATTAAAAATATGAAACACCTCAAAAAAAATTGATTTGCACCAATGACTTTAAAATATCGAAAAAATCAAAATATATATTTTTTGTAAATGACCGAAAAATAAAAAAAAATCAACAAAAATATTTAAAAATATATAAACTACTTAAATAAAAATTCAACTCGCACCAATGACTTTCAAATATCGAAAATATAAATTTTTGAAAAAAATCATTTTTTTTTGTAAATGTCCGAAAAAAACACAATTTCAAATTTTTCGTAAATAACCGATAAATATAGAAATCAAGAAAAATATTTTTAAAAAAATCAAACACACCATTCAAAGTTTAGCGGAATATGAGGTACCACTATTCTGATTAAGTAAGTCGTTTTATCCTAAAAGGGTATATTTCTTAACATCGAGTACTTAAGGAAAATAATTTTGATGATACAATTATTAATTTTTTGCTTAGTATATGCATTAGTATGTAATGTTGAAGATAACATGATGTAGTAAAAATTTATTTGTTTTTGTTAAAAATTTCTCTTGTGATGTAGATATATGCTTCTCAATATATTTTTCCAAAATTATTATACTTCTCAAGAGTTAGAGAAATGTCATGATTTGTATTTTGATGCTAAAGACAAAAAAATGTCTTTATTTATCAATGATTCGTATGTGATTTAGATTGTCAGGAAATTTGCATCAAAATAGTTATTACTATATAAACATTAACCTTTTGTTTTTACTGATTTTACTATTTCTTAATATTTTAGTATTTTCAACGAAGAAAAGTTCATATGACTTGTAATAACGCCAGTTGAAGTTTGTATTACTTTAATTTTTATTATTTATTTAATAGCTAATTTATATATATATATGTGTGTGTGTGTGTGTATTTATATATATCACAAATGTGGAATAAATACATATTTAAAAAATAGAAACATTTATTAAAAGTCCTATTTATTTGTGTAAGTATTAAATTTATTAGAAATTAATCTATTGCACATTACTTCTTCGGTTATAACATTATAAATTCTCTAAGTTATTACTAATTATTTCAAACATTATTCACATTCTTTTACATTCTTTAGTTATAATATTATGAATTCTCATAGTTATTACATTAATTATTTCTATCTTTCATCTTTCTTTATATTGACTTTTTATCAATAATTTTTTGTATTATTATACCGCCCCTATATATGTGATAACACGGTGTTGTTATTTTTCCTTGGACGAATCATGCTTGGTTGAATAAATTGAAAATCTTTTACAAGTATATGAACTATATTTTGTTGGGTGTAAGATAAACAAGTGATTATATATATGATTTCATAGATAAAAATATTCTTTAGTTACCATTTTTAGTTTCTCCGGTAAAAAAAGGAAACATTTCTGAGTTAACTATGGCCAGTCAGATAACTATCACTGGTTAATGTACACAGTCAATTAAGAAGTCAAATATGAGAGCCAACAACAAGAACATTATCTATTATGTTATAACTTATAAAATACAAATTAATATACAAAAATAGTTCTAAAATATAAAATGTAGTTGTTCTCCATATGTTTATATGACATCTAAACAGATTAACGTGGAAAACACATCTGGTTAGATGACAAGAAAAATACACAACAAATATCGTCTATAAGGTAATATTTGTGAGATACGACTACTTACATGATCGAACCTCATCAAATTGAAATAAATATATACATTATTGCATTTAACTAATAAAATTTTCATTGACAATCGTCATAGGTTCGCGTGAATAAGAGATATATACGACGATCCACATTGAACATTCACAAAAGAATCTGCAATATTATTTTGTGCAAAACCTATTATTCAAATCTTCGCTTAAATTTTCAGAATTGTGTCGAAAAACTAGTATATAAAAAATACGAAAACACCTCAATTTTTTTTACTTTCGCCAATGACTTTAAAATATCGAAAATAAAATTTTCAAAAAAAATTCAAATTATTTTTTTTCGTAAATGACCGAAAAATATTAAAATCAACAAAAATATTAAAAAAATATAAAAACAAATTAAAACTTTTTTCGACTCGCAGCAATGACTTTAAAATATCGAAAATATAGCTTTTCAAAAAAAAATTAATATTTTTTTTCGTGAATGTTCGAAAAAAAAATCAAAATTTATTTTTTTCGTAAATGTCTGAAAAATTTAAAAATCAAGAAAAATATTAAAAGATAAATCAAAAACACCTAAAAAAAATTTGGCTTGCGTCAATGACTTAAATTATCTAAAATAATGGTTTTAAAAAAATCAATTTTTTTTCGTAAATATCTGAATTATTAAAATAAAGAAAAATATATAAAAAATACAAAAACACCTCAAAAGAGTTTTCAGTAAAGCCGAACACAGGTTATAGGGGGAGATCATTTTATTGCGGTAATTTTGTGGCTAGACTAATAGGGGTGTCATCTAAGTCTCGGGGGAGATCATTTCATTCAAGCTTCATTCTCACATGCTTCCTATCTAACAAGAGTACCTTTTAATCAAAAACTAGTAGTTTCATGTACTCTAATCCCACTATGTATAACCGAACTAATCACAACTTAGGTCTAACCAATCATTTTTCCTTTTGTTAACCTTACTCTTTAGTCACATACTAATCCTCTATAGCTAAAACATAGATCATAGTAGGAACTACCATACATATATCATTTGCAGCAATTAGCACACTTATCCCTAAATTTTATAACTATGAAAATAATACAAATATTATTAGTACTTATTCGGGGTGGTTGGCACATACCATATAAAAGCCAACTATTAACATATTCGTAGTGGCGGAGCTAGAAATTTTACAAAGGGTGTCCAGAAATAGTAGTTTGTTATGTTAAGGGTGTCCAAAATATGTTATGTAATCATTTCGTGTATTATTTTACATATATGGAATTTGTTTCCGACGAATTGGACACCCTTACCACCATGTGACTATGCCACTGCATATTCGGGATGATATATGGTGAGAATTTGGGCCTTGTTAGCCAATTAGGTACCTCTCTAGTAACACTATTGCACTGATACATTCACCTATCAGATTGTGCCATTGCCTTCTTCCAACTAAAAGAAACTGGTTCAACAACATCAATTTCGAGTACATGTGTAATGCTGATAATTCTATGTATATCACAGACAAAGAACGAGTGTCCTCTATAGGAATAGATCTTATAAATATGGATAAAATATAGAACTCAGGATTTGTTACATCCTCCTAAGAAGATGTGCTTGGGAATGCTACAACTCATATATGTAATTAGGTAACCCATCACTCTTTTAAGCATATGGATAACCATACTATATCTTTCTCAATTGAACCGACGTGATACAAATGGTACAACTGCAACTTTAGATGCAAATAACATAAATGCAAATACATACCTTGTAGAGTGGGAAGGCCGACTAAAATGAGTTCAATGTAGTCTAAATTTTGATAACTTAATATCCTTTTCTGTAGGTTGCATGTTGACATTTTAGCTACTGTTAACCTTACCATAGTAAGCATAATATGAATAACATGATCCAATACAAGTGGAAATTGACTTCTTAACTTCGCTCTGTCGCACGATCTGAATTATGAATTATGAAGGAAAGTAACATTTCCTAAATGTCCAAGCAGCCCCCAAATTATAAATGTGGTGCGCAACACATTCATAAGTAAGGCTAGATCTACTAGACATGCAGTGGCATGCGCATGATTTTTCGTCAGCGGTGTAACCTTATGTTTATATACTAATACTTATTTTGATTGAGTTTTTTAAAAATGTATTCAAAATTAACAAGTAGTACTAAAGTGAAAAAGAAGGGGAAAAAACATAAAATAAGTAAGAAAGAAGGGAGAAAAACCAAAAAAAATGTATGAAAAAGAGGTTATATAGGTTTGAGCCCGCGACCTCATCTTTAAAATTCCAAAACTTTGCCAACTGAGCTATGCACAACTTATGCTTAAGCAATGTCACCTTGTGGTATATATCTCTTTTATCTATTTTTCCCTTCTAATCGTATATCCCATTTAGAATGTTTTTTTGGGGAAGCAGTGTCACATGACACCCCATCACCCTTCCTAAATCCGCCCCTTTAGACACGACTTTGTAGACTCCCTAGGACGAACTTCTCTAATACCACTTTTTTCAAATCCCAACCCTAGGTGACAAGCACCATAGGAACACCTACTTTACAAGTGACCTATGAGGAGAAAGTGAACTACTATGCAAGTACATTTACTAATGAGAAGATACATATACAACACATGTCGACTAGCTGAAGCGATGCAAGTGACAGGTAAAAGTATGAATACATATGATAGCTTTACAATGTCTACAAAGCCTCTACTAAAATTCATGACTGTACAACTATCACAATGCGCATATTAAAGACTTGGCAAAGCCCGAAATCAACCTGGAGCTCACCAACAACCGCTGAGTATTATGTGCTTCTATTGGGGAGATCTATTAGTTGAATACCGGTACCTGCAACATAAAATACAGCGTCCCCAATAAGGGACGCCAGTATAAAAGAATGTACTGAATATGTAAGGCATAATACAACCATATGTAAAATAAGAGCTCAAGTGAAACCAAATACAAATAGATAAGGATTAGACACCACCTTTTCTTATACTTTTGGAAATGCGTATGTTACATTCTTTTCTTTACTTTTCCGTGCATTATAATCTTTATAAGGAATATGATACAAATAACCAGCTAATCAGTGGTCGAAGAGGATGATCCATGCTAGGCATTTTAGCCCCTGGGATACTATCCTAATAAATATACAAATTGGGATTGACCCATGTTAGGCTTTTAGCCCATGGGCTGCCACCCATAATACTATAGATTGGGATTGGCCCATTCTAGGTATTATCACCCCCGAGCTGCCACCCTTTAGTACTAAAATTAGGATCGGCCCATGCTAGGTATTATAACCCCTGAGCTGCCACCCATAATTATAAAGATTCACTTTACCTTGTCTCTTTAATCTTTGAGATTGTTGTTTTGGTGGTTATAATCATTTCTGAGATTTGGAACTATGGACCAGTAGTAGAAGACATATGAATATGGACTTCAGATAATAACAATGACATGGGAAGCAAATGTACCAACGTAATACTTAGGAGCTTATATGACTCAATAAGCATTTTGACATCTCAAATTGAAGAACATATCAGGTGAAGACATTTAACATTCAGCCCATAGATTTGAACTGTATATATAGCCAAATACTTACTAACTAATAACAAATACAAGGTATACATGAACGTGGAACCAAGGGAGCACGTGAGAAGATTCAACTTAGGGGCAGATACATATTCCAAGGAAGTACATATAAAATGTACAATAGAGCAAGTAAGGATCTTTGTAGGTAACATTATAGTCTAACACAATGGGAGTGATAACCAATAAAGGGAACATATGAACATGTGAAAATATGACTTTTATGACGGAGTAGACAATTGAAGAAAGTTGGCAAGATATGGGCAGATTGTATATCCAACATATAAACATATGTACCACGTGTAATTTAGGATCATTTTGATTTATATAAGGGAATACGTGCCAAGGGTTAGCACTTTGACGATGAAACAAGTTTAAATCTTGCATGCTAATACATGGTAGAGTAAGCACGTACATAAACTCATATTAGAGCACTCACTTTAACGCTCTAGGGAGTAGGAATAAGATAATTAGTTAAATTGCTGATCTTATACTTCACTATGGATCAGTCACTACCAAGGGCACTTAGAAATTTTACTTTGTAACACAAGTGTTGGATTCATGCCAAAGAAATAGGAAATCGAATAGCCTTACAAACATTGCTGCACAACTTTGGATATGACAATGAGTTAACCGTCTTCCTTTCAGATTATTTATCTACGATGGAGTAAATAATAAAACTAGCATTAGTAGATGCTCAACAAGTTTGGGATACTTGATCAGACAAAAACAGTAATTGGCAGTAAATCTATAATTGATCCCATCAAGGGTGTTCTTCCTACCCATTCTCCTCTAATTTCTTTATATACTATACAACCTTCTTATAAGGTCTTCCGAAACTCCTCGGGCGTCATCATATTTGGAAAACAATATACAAAGGGATAGTAGGAAGTAAGCTCATGCAACACTCAATTAAGTGGTATATCACTACACTTTCAATGTTCTATCCTCTAACCAGTTCCCATGACTTTTATGCACATATCAAACCACAACTTACTTTGTAATACAAGTGTTGGATTCATGCCAAAGAAATAGGAAATCGAATAGCCTTAAATACCTTGCTGCACAACTTTGGATATTACAATGAGTTATTTATCTACAATGGAGTAAATAATAAAACTAGCATTAGTAGCTGATCAACAAGTTTGGGTTACTTGATCAGACCAATACAATTGGCAGTAAATCTATAATTGATCCTATCAAGGGTGTCATTCCCACCCATTCTCCTATAATTTCTTTATATACTATACAACCTTCTTATAAGGTCCTCCGGAACTCCTCGGGCTTCATCACATTTGGAAAACAATATACTAAGGGATAGCAGGAAGTAAGCTCATGCAACACTCAATTAAGTGGTATATCACTGCACTTTCAATGTTCTATCCTCTAACCAGTTCCCATGACTTTTCTCCACATAGCTAGCACAACTTACTTTGTAATACAAGTGTTGGATTCATGCCAAAGAAATAGGATAAATTTTAGTAAAAATAGATAACAACAACATAAAAACAAAAAAATATGGGCATTCAAAGTTATTAACTCTCAGAGGATTTTCTAAAGAATACAAAATCTCATCCTTGTATGTGAAGAAATGACGTTATTGATGAAGAAATTAGAGATTTGTAAGGGCTTTTTCTTTATTGTACCTTCAACAATTCCAGTAGAGAAAATTTGCTTGAATACTCAATTAACGTTTGTTATTTAATCTGTACTAACAAATACTAGAGTTTTCGAATCTAAGGCAACGAGGCATGTCTATTGCTGAATATGAACAAAAGTTTCTAAGGCTCTCTCGCTATACTGGTGGTATTATTAAAGAAGAAAAGACAAGTGCAGGAAGTTTGAAGACGGTTTAAATGATTCCATTAGGAAGAATGTGGCGATCCTGCAACATGAGAAATTTTGTAAGTTAGTGTCTGCTGCTTTTACTTGGGAACGACTTGATAAAGAAGAAGCTAGTAGAAATGAAAACAGATTGCGAAAGCCTAGACCAGATTTTGGGGGTCCATCCAAAAGGGAAAGGTTTGATAATTCTAAGATTGGTAGTGATAACAGGCCATCTCAACAAAAGCTAAACAGATCAGAATTTTCTACAGCTAGCACTCCAAATTATGAGCCAACAAGAAACTAAGCCTATTTGTGTTGAAGAAAGTTTGGAGTTTCTTGAAATAATTGAACTTCGTAAGACTATTTATTTTTATTTGTTTTTGGAAAAAATAAAATACCTATTGTGTTGTATGACATGTTTGATTTTTTTATTTATAGAGATGGCAAATAGTGGAAGAAACTCTTCCACTGTTGATCTATGATTGACTTGCAAGTCTCAAGTATTTGATAGTGGTGAGTTCAATACGTCATTTATTTAATCATGTCATTTTTTTTAATCTTAAAAGTAGTATTCTAACATTTGATTTTATCTTAAAAGGTTAAAGAGTCAAGACAATGAATAAAGGCGTAAAATACAAAGTTTTGTTAGTGTTTTTGTTGGCACTTGAAACTTGAAAGTGATCTCATGGAAGAGAGTCAAGAAACTACATTGTTGCTCATTATTGTTATTTGTTATTGTTGGCATTTGAAAATGATCTCATGGAAGAAGCTACATTATTTGTTGCTCATTATTGTTGTTTGTTATTGTTGGCACTTGAAACTTGAAAATGGTCTCATGGAAGAAACTACGTTAGTGAATTATTGTCACAAAAAAGATGTACTACTAATCTAATTAATCTAAGAGACTAGCATTGTTGCTACAAACATATCCATAACACTTTAAGGACCACTTATTTTTAGCCCATTAAGCTGAAAAATCAAACAAAAAAATTACAAAATTTTAAATTTTAAAAAGCCAACTAAGCAGGCTCATAACAAAAAAATTGAACTAACAAAAACCGAATTAAAATAATATAAATCGAACTGAAATAATAAAAACCGAACCAAATTATTTCGGTTTGGTGTTCGGTACACGCAGTATAAGAACCGAAAACCAAAAAAACCAGAAAAAAATGAAACCGAACCGAATTACCGAATGCCTAACCCTAATTCTTACTCATGAACTTTGTTTTCTTCATTTTATGATTAGTGATTTTTTTTTCTTAATAAAGTTGAACCCTTGCATGATTAGGTATATCATATTTGCATCTCTTAGTTGTACTCTCCAAAAATCGATACAGTAGATTACTTTTCAATGCAATATTTTAGTGTATCTCATTGATCGAACAAGGTTCTTATGTGATTTTATTTTTGATGCATGTTGTAACGTCCGGAAACTAGTAGGCTAAACTACAGCTTGACGTGAAGGTTAGAGTCGTAGATATGGCTTCCCGTACTGAGTGGGCCCACATAATTCAATCGGGGTAGTTGCCGAAACATACCACATAGTTCTGGCAACAACAAAAGCTGCAAAAAAGACATCAACGATGCTACTGGAAAGGACGGTTTCAATATTTCCCATAATGTCGACTTTCAACGGGTACATCTATCATTTCACCGGTCGGTCAGTTATGGAAGACTCTACTAGGTAGTAGCCCGAATATCATTAAGAATATCTTAACATTTTGCATTTTTTTGTGTTTTTTTATAATGGAATGTAATATATGAATAAGAACAGATAGCATTCTGCTAGAGAGAGGGCACAGAAGAGAGTGGGTGCTATCCTGTGTACACAAGTATTAGGTCCACCAGTGCACACAATTATTCTTTTATTATCTTCTGCCTGTTTAACTACTCCTCGAGAAAGAGGCAGATTCTCAGACTGAAGAAGCAGTGGCTATCATTGCTGAAGTCCAGCATCAGGAACAACCTCAAGCTGGTGGCCCAGCCCAAGAAGCTACTGCTGAGCCCGTAGAGACTGGAGCCAAGCCTGGAAGGGCAAAACTTTTTTCACTATATAACCCCCTCCATCCTTTGGAGGTGGAAGAAAGGGTACTCTAATTTTAATACATAGTAGGGCCTAGAACGCTAAAAGGTGGGGTAACAGGAGTTGTCACGATAGAAAAGAGAAAAAAGAAATGAACCAACGACTCTCTCTTCTTCAACAACCTATATCCTTAGAATGAATGGTTTCGGGGTAGGACGTCAGGGTATGACTCCCCAAGGACCAATCAAGGGTCCTTGAGGAGGACCCTAAAATCTGCCCTAAAATAGTCCACTCAAGAAAGGTACCCACTCCCCGTGGGTGAGGGGCCGTAGGTCAGGATCCCAAAAGAAGAGTTGAGGACCACCACCCACGGATGACCAGAACGCTTTGTGGGTCCACCCACGGCTCATGGGTGAGGCAGTGGTCAAGTTTGGGACAGTTAACTGAGGGTATTATGGAACTTTCCAGAATTAATTAGGGGTTAAGTGGTGTCGTTTTAATCTTACTTAGACCACCTATATAAAGACTTTAGACCCTTAATTTAGTGATTCCAAATCATTATTTCAAAACCCACCAAAAATAACCCAATTTCCTCTAAAAGATCATCTCTTTAGGAGAAGGAGAAAAAGAAGAAGAAGAAGAAGGAGAAGGAGAAGGAGAAGGAGAAGGAGAAGAAGAAGAAGAAGAAGGAGGAGGAGGAGAAGGAGGAGAAGGAGGAGAAGGAGAAGAAAAAGAAGAAGAAGGAGAAGGAGAAGGAGAAGGAGAAGGAGAAGGAGATGGAGATGGAGATGGAGATGGAGAAGGATAAGGAGAGGGTGAAGGAGAAGGAGGAGGAGGAGGAGGAGGAGGAGGAGGAGGAGGAGGAGGAGGAGGAGGAGGAGGAGGAGGAGGAG
>NC_064290.1:31421216-31498792 GCF_019186545.1 Solanum stenotomum | reverse complement strand
GGAGAAGGAGAAGGAGAAGAAAAAGAAGAAGAATAAGGAGAAGAAGAAGGAGAAGAAGAAGAAGGAGGAGAAGGAGGAGGAGAAGGAGAAGGAGAGGAAGAAGAAGAAGCAACAGAAGAAGAAGAAGAAGAAGAAGAAGGAGGAGGAGGAGGAGGAGGAGGAGGAGGAGGAGGAGGAGGAGAACGAGAAGGAGAAGGAGAAGAAGAAGAAGAAGGAGGAGGAGAAGAAGAAGAAGCAGCAGAAGAAGAAGAAGTAGAAGCAGAAGCAGGAGAAGGATGAGGAGGAGGAGGAGGAATATGAGGAGGAGGAGGAGGAGAAGAAGAAGGAGGAGAGGTAGGAGGAGGAGGATAAGGAGAAGGAGGAAGAAGAGGAGGAAGAGGAGGAGGAGGAGAAGGAGAAGGAGAAGGAGAAGGAGGAGAAGGAGAAGGAGAAGGAGAAGAAGAAGAAGAAGAAGAAGAAGAAGGAGAAAAAGAAGAAGAAGAAGAAGAAGAAGAAGGAGGAGAAGAAGAAGGAGAAGAAGAAGGAGAAGAAGAAGAAGGAGGAGAAGGAGAAGGAGAAGGAGAAGGAGAAGGAGAAGGAGAAGAAGAAGAAGAAGAAGAAGCAGAAGAAGGAGAAGGAGAAGAAGGAGAAGAAGAAGAAGAAGAAGCAGAAGCAAGAATTACATTTACATTACATTAAGGAGAAGTCCATTCTCGTCATGATCGATCCACGTCCTAGCGTAGTGCCCGGCTTGCTTAGCAACCAAAGCTGAGGAGGAGGAGAAGGAGGAGAAGTAGGAGGAGGAGGAGGAGGAAGAGGAGGAGGAGGAGGAGGAGGAGGAGAATGAGAAGGAGGAGAAGGAGAAAGAAGAGAAGGAGAAGAAGAAGGAGGAGAAGGAGGGGGAGGGGGAGAAGGAGAGGGAGAGGGAGAGGGAGAGGGAGAGAGAGAGGAAGAGGAAGAGGAAGAGGAAGAAGAAGAAGAGGAAGAAAAGGAAGAAGAAGAAGAGCTTTATAAGGTTTTATAATCAAGGTATGTTAGATTATTAATCCATGGATTCTTCCATTTATGGAGTCCCCTAGTTATTCCACAATTGCGAAGATGAAATCCCCAATTCAAGTTAGGGTTCCTTCCAATATTGTGGGTTAAGTTGAATATGAATCCAATTGAGTGAATATTGATTGTTTATGATTCAATTAGTAGTGAATCATGTTATTATCATCAAATTACATGTTTTCCATGCTTAACCCTAGTCTAATTGATGAAATTTAAGTAATGTGGGTTTATGCACGGTGAAGGGAAATTGAGGATTCATTGATGATCTTCTAGAATTGATGATATGTATAGTAATTGTTCATGAATAAAAGATTGTAGACATGAATTGAATTAGAATAATGTATATGTGATGGGTCATTACTAGTAAGGCTTGAGATTGAACCTTTATGATGATATATGATTAGAATCACTTAAGAATGAAGCATGTGATTAGAATGCCTTGAAATCTAGGTATGTATGATCATTGTAAGAAGTAAAGCTTTGAGAGTAAGTCTTGTAGTCATGAATGTTGATTGCTAGGGCTTTGAGAGTAAAGCTAGTATGTTGAATTATGTATGTAATGAAGCCTATATGAGAATGGTAGATTAGTAGATATCATTGTTGTGGAAGGAAAAGACCCACCTCATCTACCTTATGAATGTTAGAATGCATAAAGTGATAGAATCACTTGAAACATAGGTTGGTTGTCAAGGACATCCCTCCATGAGTCATAAGTTAAGTAAGGCTTTATAACTGGTCTAAGGGGTGTATGTTTGGACCCGAATGGATATTGACAATGAGATGGAGGCTCACACATAGTTGGGTCCGGGTTTCCAAAATAAAGGAGGCTCACACCTAGTTGAGTGCGGGTTTCCAAAGTAAAGGGGGAACTCTCACATAGTAGAGTCCGATTTTTCCCAAAGTAGGTCTCATGGGATGGAAGCCTTCACCTAGTGAAGTCCGGGTTTCTAGTAGCAATCTTCGTATCCAATGAACTAAGACATACTTAAAGAAGTATCTCCTAGTGTTCAAAAGCATTAATGAACTAAGGCATGCTTGAAGAAGTATCTCATAGTGTTCAAAAGTAAACAAGAGGAACTAAGATGTGCTTAAAGAAGCATCTCATAGTGTTCAAAGATAATTATGAACTAAGACATGCTTAAGAAGGCATCTCATAGTGTTCAAGAATAACAAGAGGAGAAATGAACTAAGACATGCTTAAGGAAGTATCTCCTAGTGTTCAAAGGTAACAAGATAAATGATTAACTAAGATATGCTTAAATAAGTATCTCGTAGTATTTTCAAAGTCCTTAGAGATGATGTGGGCTTGCATCAAAAGAATGATTAGTATGAATGAGGACCTAAAGTGACTTCCTTTGCATGGGTGGTATTATGGGGTCTTATCCATGCATTGCACGAGAATGCCTTAAGGTTGCTAATGAAGTGTTCTCTTATGTGTTGTATGCTTAGCTTGGATTGTTGTTATAGTTGCCTTCCTTGATATGTTTGACTAAAGATGAATGTTCCCTTGTCTATGAGACATAAGCTAAGGATGAGATCAAATATGGTAAGTATGTATGATGGCCTAAGGTGGTACTTAGTATGGGTGAGATTATGGGGTCTTATCCATGCATTGCACAAGTATGACTTGAAGATACTTATGAAGTGTTCCTCTTATGAGGTGAAGGACTAAGGGTTGACTAATGCTTATATTATGCCTATGTTGGAGATTATGCTTATGACTATGTTGTTGTCTCTTATGCCTTTAGTTTATGTTTTATAAAGTATCTCTTATGATTATGGCATATCTCTTATGATCGACTAACCCTTTATGTTATGCTAGCTATCATATTTAGTACTTTTGTACTAACGCATACTCTTGCCAACGTTCTTATCAAATGTAAGGTCCGACGATATTGAGTTCCATTCTCGTGGCTAGGTTTCTAGTAGAGCAAGGAGTTGAAGAAATGGTGATTCCTCATAGCATCGAGGATGTGATCACCTTTCTTTTTTTGTCTTTCTTTTATATTGAGCACTATTGTATGGGCTGTGTCCCAAAGATATTTATGTTCTAGATGATTTGAGACAAGTGTAATAAGGCTTTCACTTTGCTTTTATTAAGACTTTGATTGTACGGAAAATGTTTTAAAATTTCCACACTCTTCTATTATCTTATGTTATGATATGCTAAGTGGCTTACATGGAGTCCTTCGGGGTTCTATGTGCCATGTAACATCTAGGGTGTACCCATGGGTCGTGACACAAGTAAATCCAATCCGAGTCTATTGGACTCCATTCGTTGCCTATATTGTTGAATTGAATTCCTTTGAGTCAGCCCGTTAGTATTCGAGTGAAGAGGAAAACTGAAATACAAGTTTTAGAAGCAAAATACAGGTCTCGAAAAGCTGAAAACATGTTGATATACAACCCGTATGCACTCAGCATACATTGATATATGGGTTGAGTGAAGCAAATACAGGGCCAAAAAATTAATACATGTGTTGGAATCTGAATTAGACTGTATACACTTGGTATACAGTCCTATATACAGAAAAAAACCAAAATACAGCCCGTATACACTGGTATAAAGTCGATGTATATGCAATCTTTCAAGCATGAGAATGGCCAAGCCCAATTTTTGTAAGCCCAAATTTTGACTTTACTTCCTTTCTTCTTATTATTTGTTTATTTGTTTTAACTTTCTAACCTTTGTTTTAATTGGATTTAATTTAATAAAATTTCTAAAAGATAGTGATTATGTTTAATTGAAATATTTAAATTTTATTTAATAATTTATTTAGATAGAAAATTTATTTCCTGAAAAAATCATGTTAAGTCCATTTCCTTTAAGTAAAAAATGTGTTATTTTATTAATTCTCAAAGTTAGTCAAATTTTAGTCAAGTCGTAGGTTAGCCGCATGTTAGCGGACACTTCAAATGCTTAAACCCTTCTCGAAGTATAAATTGAACCCCGAACCCCCTTTGGTGTTTCTTTCAAATGATTTGGTTGTTTAAGTTTTTGGAAAATTACAAGTTTTCTTTATTTCTTAAAAAAATTAAGTGGCGACTCTTTTTAAAAATATTTTTTCTTTAAATTTTGAGTTGAATTGATTTTTCGAAAATAAGTCATATATATTTCTTTTTCAAACGTAAAACATATACTCCCGAACATTCCTTTGTCAAAGATTCTTTTAATGCGTATTAATATATGAGGAATTATATTCTTTTAAATTAATTATATATATTTTTATAGTCTATTTCATAATATAGTTTGCTTAATCTATAATTCTTGCTTTCAATTGGATTGTCAATATAACATATTCTTTTTTTAAGAGTTGATTATGGATGAGGATGATTTAATGATTATGGTTAGGAGTTGCAAAATGTGGATTGTGAATACTTTTAAGAACACGACGAACCGATCAATTTGGATATGAATTTTGCTGACGAAAAGACATCTTATTTCATTAGACGGTTTTACAATGAAAATTATGAGTTTTTTTTTAAAATTAATTATTTCAAAGTAATTAATGTCTATTTGCTGCTTTTTGTTTCACTTTATAGGTTAGGGTCACCGTGCCTATGTGGGTTATAGAAAAGAAAACACATAAACCTAACAAGCAAGCCGTGCTTCCTTGAAATTTGCGAGAATTGTCATCATCTATGGTTGATTAAGAAACAAAACTGGAAACAAGAGACCTGATTTTTATGAACACAAATAGAACTTGTTTTTTTTTGAAATTTTATAAGTAATTTGAAATGAAAAAGTAAATTTTATTTTTTTTAATTCTAAATTTTTTAAAATTTAGCTTCAAAGTGAAGGTAAAAAAAAATTATTGCCAAACATCATTTTTTTTAGGATTCAACTCTCAAAATAATAATAATTCATGGTCAAAAGGGTAAAAGGGTGATGGACAAGAAAAAAATCAAGGAAGAAAGAGAGAGAAAAGAACTAAAAATAAAGAAGAAAAAAGAAAATGAAAAAAAATATATAGCAAAGACATATCAATTAAAGAGATGTCGTGAAAAAAATCAACTATTATTGTTCGCTTTCACATACTTAAGTGGAGTAAACTCATTTTTATCATATTTGATGACATAAGGTGATATAATGGATCAATCTTTCTTCAAATTTTATTGGGACAAGCACCCCCTAGACTATAACTAAAATCCCAGAGACGCACTCAAACTTAACTAAGGTCCTATTACCCTCCTAACTCATTCTTTTCGTATTTTTTTGCACCTTTTGTGCCGAAGTGTCACCTTCAACCACCCAAGTTGGTTGTGTTTGTACACGCTCACCTGCCACGTGTGTAAATATTATTTTTTATTTCTTAAAAAAATATTCTTCTTATCTTTATCTTTTATTTAAATTAAGTTAATAAATATTTTTTTACCTTATTATCACTAATTGGAAATATGAATGGTTATGTTTGCCCTTCACAAAAAGGATATAGACATGGATTTAGACCTTCTTTGAATGTGAATTTTGAATTTATTGTAGTAACTCAATTAGTTGAGTACTTAAACTTTTATTTGTTGGCGAGAGTTCAATTATCACTAATTTCTCTTTTTCCTACCCCAATTTGTTTTTTATATAAATATATTGTTTCTTCATAAATTAAACATCCCATTGTCATGATGAGATGCACTAAAAAAACTTGACACAAAGAACAAATATATAATGATATTATTATTTTAATTTGGTATTCAATAATTCGGTATTTGATATGGTATTGAGGAGTAAAAGTTTAGTTTGATTTAAGTAATATTTTACATATTTTAAAGTTAATTAATTTATAATGATATTAAGATTATGAAGCTCATTAATTAATTTTATTGTTAGCCGAAATTAATTAAACTCAATTCTTATCATCACACTTTTAACACTAACTAATTGGAATATAAATACAAAAACCCAGCCCACTTTTTCTCAATTTCGACCCAATTCTACAGCAGCCCAAATCCCAAGAGCCGACCCGCCCAATTTCATTCACTAAGACTTCTCTAATTCTACGCAAGCATACCAATCGACCCGTACTCTTCTTCCTCCCAAACCCAACATCCAGCAGCGCGTCCTCTCTCGTAGAACCAACGACTCAATTCGATTTTCACTTTCAATTTTTTTGTTGAAAGAATTCCGAATTCAACAAATTTCATCCCGTTTTCCCCCAATCTTACCCTTCTCTTTCACTGATTTTGGGATTGGAACCACATACCAACCAAATTTCATCTTGTTGATTTTATTTTTTAATTGAAAGTGATATTTCTTTGTTACCGTTATGGTAGTAGATCTTGAAGCTCGGAGGTCTATTTCAGAGCCTAACCTTGCCGATTTGTTGTGATTGTGGAGCTTGTTTGGTTTGTCCGGTGGAGAAGAAAGCTGTTTGTTTTATGTTACAGTACAGCTTGCTGAAAATGGCAAAAGAAAAAGGAGAAAATGGGTGTGGGGGTATGTTGTTTGGTTGGAAGAACGATTTGAATTGGGAGTTGTTTTGGTCGGAGTTTGGGGTTGTGTGGCAGCTGTTGTGAGCTTTCACCGGAGGCTCGCCGGAAATGGCGAAGTGAGAGTGGTCTGGTGGAGTGACCTTGTCACCGGAAAAGGAAGACAAAAATAGGGGTTGGGTTTATGGAGCTTGGCCGGAATCTGGGATGGTGGTGATAGGAAAATTAATGAAAACTAAAATCCTTTGTGAATTCTCACCACCGCTGGCTTTGTCCCCTTGAAGTTTGTCAAATCTTGCACAATCATCAAAACTTCTACTTCACTCAATAACCCCCACTCAAACCTCCAGGTTCATCGTCATCTACACAATTGTCATTGTAGTGAGGCAAACATGCAGTACACTAATTGTCATTTTACTTTTAATTGTCCTTAAGAAAGGTAATATATTTGCGTTACTTGATTTCAAAATTTTGAAATATTCAGTTTCTTGTTTTGTTTGGGTGTAGGGAAAACATGGAAAGTTCATTTTAGTGTTCTTTATTATCATTTTCCTATTAGTTGTAGTAAGGCAGGCGATCATGTTTACTTTAAAAGAAAAAGAACTTGAATTTGTATATGACATATCAACGGATTACTGTCTTCCTTCACGAGCTAGTCGTGTTTCGGCTACTCTAGGAATCCTGATTATGGTGGGGGTCATAAGAGATGGAAATGGTGTTGTCGTATAGAATTGTTGATTGAATCTGTGACTTCAATCAAGGGGACAACAACTAAAACTCGAAAATTACCTCAAACGCAGGTCCCCCGACAGTCCCGGGCACTCCAATGCGTAGCCACCCCAATTTCGAAAAACCAAGTCTCTAAATCACCAAAAACGGAGCTATAATGAGAGAGAAATCGCGTTTAGAAAATAAGGGTTGAATGCTGATTTTCGGCTATGAATAATGGCAGATCTGCTCACTAAAATGACTTCTGGTCGCTAAAAATGACATTTTCAGGTATAACTAAAAGTCTGTGCACCCGATATCATATTTTTTTCTATTTTTTTTTCAAAGTGTCCAAACGGACCCCTGGGATTTATTCGGGACCCGATAAAAATAAATCAGATATGCTACCTTGATAAATTCGATATTTCGGACTCAATAGAATTGTCGAATATCCATAAAAAGATTGCTATGACCGAAATACCCCTTAGGACCCATTAGGCCTAAAACTCAACTTTTCTCCTAAACACCCAAAAATATAGAAAATAGCCAAAAGCCCCCTCAACCTATTAGCCAATTCTCAACTACACACTTATTCTATACGGAGTCTTAGTACCCCCCCTGAACTATTTAAATATGGAATAATCACCTTCCTAAAAAGGCATAACCAGTTTTATGTCAAAGCTGTGCAGCACACACGATGAATCACTGTACATTCATTTTTTTTATTCTTTTTCTTTTTTTTTCCTTGTAAATTATAAGCCTAATCAAAATAATAATTTAATAATCTCCTGTAAAATTATATAAAGTATCCATTTTTATCAAACCTAGAAATTGAAATTTACAAAAAATGCTTTCAAATAGAGATTGTTTTTCAAAAATACTAATGATTTCTTTAGAGAATAATAAGAGAAAATGATGAAAAAATCTCTACACCAAATTAAAGAAGAACAACTCCATAGCTAGTCTACATAAACTTTCAATTTGAAATCCAACCCAAAAACAAAATTTCACAAATAAGTATTCACAAATGTGGGAGTGAAAAACAAATTTGGTAAGAATGAAATTAGAAAGTGAAATTTCAAATTCACTATTGTTGGTTCATTGTGGTTTGACTTCTTTTTATTTATTTATTTTGCTGAAATTATGAGGGATTTAAGAAAAAACTTGAACTCCATTTTTGAGCTTCATATATGATAGTTTCTTATGAGTTAGGTGATTGACGTTGTTACTAAAATCAGTTGATGTATGATTAACTAAGCATAAATCAGTAGCTATGAACTGATTTGGAGCTCCTAGAGACGAAATTTAGAAGACCACCATTGAAGGACTTTGAGAAAAACTTGAAGAAATCATGAAATGGGTATAACAATTTTGTGATATATGAAAAGGGAAAGAATTAAAAAAAATGAATTACTTATATAATCTCCAATGAGATACCGCCACATGGATTATTTAGTTCTATTTTAGTCATTTATGTCTTTTTGTTGAACCCTTATGCGCCTACAAGAGGTGTATTCACTTTCTTGGACAGGTCAACGTTTAGGGGTCACAAAATATCGAAAATAAAAAGTTTAGGGGGTTAATAGGACCTTCGTGAAGTATAAGTGTGTAGTTGAGAATTGACTAATAGGTTAGGGGGGCATTTGACTATTTTCTCTATAAAAGATCTCAAGACCCAAATGAAAGGTCCTGCTAGAACAAATTCAACATTCTGGAGCTAAAGTTGCTGACGAAATTCTCATATGACAACTAATTCTCCGAATGTTAACCGATGTCAACTCTAGGCCTTTAAACTTCCATCATATCGTCTAAGTGCTCAAACTCACATCGAAAGACTTAGGATCCAAACTAAAGGTCCTTCTAGACCAAACTCGACGTTCCAGAGCTAACTGCTGATGGAATTTCAATCTGAGCACGTTTACCAAGAATGTTGAGCAAGGTCAAACTTACGCCAAAACATAAAAGTTAAAATGCTTTTTGGCACGAACTCACGTCGGAAGCCTCGGGATTCGAGCTAACTTGCCACTAGCCTAAAATGACCATTACGTAGCTGATGAAACCGTTAGAATTCCATTCTGAGTTGTTTACCTAACGTTTTGACTAAAGTCAACTATTCATGTTTTTGAAGCTCCAAAACAGGGGAAGAATGAGCATTAAACTCAAATGAATGACCAGACGATCGAATACTCAGTATCAACAAGTCATAAATGACTAGGTGTAGCTATAGGAATGCTCTAAACGATGAAAATAACGCATTAAGGTGAAAATGACATGGAGGGTCATTACAATTACACAACCCGAATAACATCCTCTTGAAAGCACAAGTCCCGTAAGGACAAGTGAAAGTAGTCTTCTCTTGGTCTTCCGGAGCTATAAAGATCTGATTTTAGCCCAAATGCTCGTCTAGAAAACAATATCAACCCTTTCCAGCAAAGACGATTTAACATTTGGTCTATAAACGATATTGGGAAGTGATCTTTCTCTGTCCATGCATTCAACATGTGGTAATTCATGCAGACTCTCTATTTTGTTACATGCCTCATCAGGACAAGTTGATTCTTTGAATTGGGAACCACAATTATTCCTTACTTCTTTGGGACACATTGAACTGGACACACCCAATTACTATCGGCGATTAGATAAACTATCCCAGCATCAAGCATCTAACCACTTGATAATCTCCTTCTTCACAACTTCTTACATCAGTGGATTTATTTCTTCTCTCTGGTGCTCAATACTTGGTTTACTATTAAGACATGAGTGGAATCTTTTGAAAACATATCCCGATGGAATATTGATAATGTCAACAATAGTCCATCCTATAGCCCTTTTTTGAACCGCTTCAACACAGATATCAAAGCCTCTACTTGCCTTCCATTCAAATTAGTAGCAATAATGACCGACAATGTACTATTTTGGCCCAAAAATACATACGGTAAACGAGATTTAGAGCCTTCAGCTCCAACTACAGAAGCTCATCATTATATAGTTTTGTAGGTGGAGTTTCTCGATTCTTCAAATCTAGATCTAACTTCTTTGGTGGGCAACAAGTATAATCCACCCCATCAAGTGCAACAACTAACTCATTGTACTCGTCAATACACGCCCCATCAAAATTTATGAGCACGACAACTAATGTATCAACACCTAATCTCTCCTTATTTAATACTTCTAGCTTGTTCTCAATAGTATAATTCAAAATGATTACTCCTTTAAGATCACTTTGATGCTTCATTGATTTGCCCTCTTTCCATATCAACTAAAGCTTGCCCAGTAGCAAGGAAGGGTCTCCCTAAGATGATAGGCACTTCAAAGTCGACTTCGCAGTCTAATATCACAAAATTCGGCTGAAATATAAATGCCTCGACTTTATCTAGCACATCGTGCAGAACCCCGATTGGATTTTTTATAGTACGATCAGCCATCATTAGGCGCATAACAGTTGGTTTGGGGGTTCCTAAGCCCAAATTTTTAAACATAGATAGTGACATCAAATTTATGCTAGCACCCAAGTGACACAGGGGCTTGGAAAAGTGTAACATGCTAATAGTATATGAAATAATAAACGCTCCAGGATCCTCCTTCTTTTGCACTAGCAATCTTGTACCAATGGCACTACAATGCTGCAACTTATCATCATGTTCAAAACTGACAACTCTCTTTTTGGTCACCAAATCTTTCATAAACTAACCATAACCGAGCATCTGTTCTAGGGCTTCTATCAAAGGAACATTTATCGATATTTGTTTCAATATGGATATAAACGTGCGATACTTTCCATCTTCAATTTTCTTCACAGGCCGTTGTGGGCTAGGAACCGATGGTCTAGACATTGGAATGATCATCGGATTTTCCACTATCTCAACTTCATCCTGCTATAGTTCCTTTGACCTTACCACACCAGTCGACATGGGAGGGTCAATAGTTTATTTTTTCCCCTAGTAGTAACTATGATGCAATGTCCATCATTCTTAAAATTTTGGATAGTGTTGTCGTTAGGATTCTTAGAGAAGGATCGATTTATAGGACGATGAACAAGAAAATATAAATCAATTGACTTTGATTTTCCCTTTCCTTTGTTCGAATTCCTAGATCAACCTATTTTTGTATATTACTTCTGCTCGTTGCAGGGAGACTGAAACCTTAGAGTTCAAAGGAAGAGAGAACTCTGATAGCTTGTTTTTTTTACTAAATTATGACTTACTAGTTTATTCATCAAAAACTCCTTTAAATAGGAGTCTATTACATTAATAGGAAGTCTACTTCTTATGTAAGTAGGAGACCTAAATCCTATTCCTAACTAATAACTATAGCATAACCTAATCCTTATAAAACTATGAAACATAAACCCTATTCTAGAATAATAAATAAAGTTACTAAAATAATAATTAGATACTTAATATAAGGGCTTCCCACGCATCCACAACATTACCTCCTTCTTACGTTGAAAGAGCTTGTCCTCAATCTTGAATTTCTCGGCAATCCTCCAGAACTTCTTGAATATTGTGTGTTGAATTATCCAACTCCAACCAAAAAAGTCGTTTACACTAGTGAATTGCTGAATATGGTTCATCACAATTATAGCATAATCCCTTAGCTCTTATCTTTGCCATTTCTACACGAGTTAAGCGCTTGATTGAATGGGTCTGGTTGTTGGTCTTTGTATTGCTCAAGGTAAATGAATCAACTGAACTAGTAGCAGATTTTGCCAAGTTTATTGTGCTGCCAAGACTTCTCTGGGACTGCTGCCTTTTTTGTGGTTGTTGTTTTTGCTCTAAAGCCCCAGCAACACTCATATTTGTCTATAAGTCAGGTGGTTTGAATAATTTCACGTCCAATTTGATTGAATCATCCAACCCTGCCATAAATATTCCCACGTGCAAGTGTTTTGGAATAAGCTCATCAGCCCTAGCCAACTTTTCTTGAAACTGACATTGATAAATTTCAACAGTACTAGTTTTTCGAAGCGTGACCAATTCACCCACCAGATTGTTGCTTTTAGTAGGTCCAAATCGCTGGAAACATCGTTTTCTGAAAGTCTTCCCAACTCACTACCCCTTCGCTTATTTAAGTTGATAATACCATAAATGTGCTTCTCCCAACAGGTGAAACCCAGCCACTCCAACTTTTCTGTATGTTAATTTTCAAAAAATTACTCACAACGATGTGCCCAAATTAGTGGGTCATTGGTGCCATCATAAGTAGTAAAATCCATCCTTGCATACCTTGGTATTGTCGAATTGAAATCACCACTAGTTTGATGATTATGATCAGCCGATTGAATAGGCAACGTATTGCCTCTAGGAGCCAATTTTTTTGATCTACCTGTTGTCGGGGCAGTACTGCATTTTGCCCCATTGACTGTTGGTTTTGTAGAGCCAATTCCCAAGTTAGAAAATTGTTCTTGAATTGCTTGGAAAATTCATTCACCGAGACATTGTTCCGTCGCTACAAGTTTAGAGTCCATTAGTGTTTTTGTTATCACACGTTCTTCCTGAAACCTCAAATTGATCTCATCGTGAAATCTGGAACTGATCTTATCGCCCAATGTGTTAGGCACTGATACCAATTTTTTTATGAATTTTTTGGGAAGGATCGATTTACAAGGCAATATATAAATCAGCTCGTTAAAGGGAGGCTGAACCTTAGAGTTCATTAAAAGAGAGAACTCTGATATCTTCAGCTCTTCAAAGGGAGATTGAAACCTTAGAATTCAATCGAAGAGAGAACTCTAATCTGTTGCTTTTTGCTGAAACATGACTTACTAGCTTATTCATCAAAAGCCCCTTTAAATAGGAGTCTTATTACATTAATAGGAAGTCTAATTCTTATGAAAGTAGAAGACCTAAATCCTATTCCAAACTAATAACTATAGCATAACCTAATCCTTATAAAAATATGAAACATAAACCTAAATAAAGCTACTAAAATAATAGTTAAATACTTAATTTAAGGGCTTCCCACACATCCACAATAATTGCTAGGTAATGTTCCTTGTTGACGGGGACTCACACTTTAAGATAGTTGACAACTCAGTTGTTGCTCAATTGGCTTAACAGATACTGCATGTGAATTTACCATCTGCCCAATACTTGAAAAATCAGTACGCAGTCAATTTGTGAGTTTGTAAAAAATTGAAGGGCCTTTTTGAAGGCATTAAATGAAATAGGCTCTTCCTTTTTTAATAGCTCAAGATTTTCATGAGGTGCAACATACTTCAACAATGATACACTATTTGCGCTGTTAATCAAGTTAGTCTTTCCAAAATTTTCAGCCTGGGAAATGTCTTTACACTACTATGATAGAACTTATTGAGAATGCACTTGATTCTGCTGAATCCATCTCCGATCTTCCAGTTGTAGAGATAACCATGTAAGTGATTATTTTGTCTATTTTAGATAACTACTTCAATGAGCTAGCAAAGATCCATTAATGGAAGCCTCTCTTAAAAGCTTAGTGTTGTTTTTTGTTTTGCTTCTTTAGTGAAGAGATTGGTAGAAGTAAATTCAATTCCATGATTGGTCTGGCTGACCATGAACGTAGATATGAAGCCCAATATGATGATTTTGAGATAGCAAAGGGCTCGTAAGGTATGTAAGCAGTGATTTACTCTAACTTAGATGGCATTGTGATTTATATCTTATGCTCACTGTTTGACATTTAGCAATATATATATCAAATAAACTCAATTGAACTTATCAGTAAAGCACCAAGGAAAGGAGTTCAAGTTCACAAAGTTACTAAGTAACCCAAATCATGCTGATGATCAAAATATTGATTACTTAAGCTACTACTTCCAAACAAATTCAATAGAAAGATAGAAGATCATTGAAAAATAAAAATGGAAGTTTAATGTGCCCTCCCTCGGGCTTTGGACTAGTGGTGAGAGAGTAGCTCATGATGTAATAATAGAAGATAAAGAGCAACATGTGATGTGTGGGTTAGGCACCTGTAATGAATCTGAACCTTGCTGCAGACACGAGCCTAGTATTTAAGCCAAAAAGTGTAGAGAGGCGGTTCGTTATCCACTAAGTTTTAATTTGTGAGTCATTGATTATTTCTTTTGAGTGATCATATTTCAATGAAAACATTTTGCTAGTACGTTCAGTTGTAGAGGATTCTTTCATTTTGCATTTCATGACATCGAGTTCCCCGAGGCATGGTTATTTATTAAACTTCAATGAAATTTTTATGTTGCATAAGAAGCATTCAGTGATGCTTACATCCTAACCACTACTATTATCACTTAGCTAGGCCGAAATCTGAAAGGCTTCTGTGTGTTCAACTTTGATGAAATTAATCATATGTGTGCATAGGGACCTGGTGCTGCTTACTGTTTGATCACTCCTCGTAGTATCACTTAACTAAGATTTACACACTTCAAATTATGCCTTCCTTTATCCATATGAACATTAAATGTGACAATTAGTCATGCGCCAATGCCGTGTTGGTTAGGTAAATAATAAAATTAGATTGTTTGACCCCACGTCTAGACAGGGGACCTAGTGCGTAATAGCATTATATAACTTTGACACTTTCTATCTCTCTTTAACTTTAAATTATTTTCTAGTTTGCAATTTTATATCTGAGCAATTGTGTTTTTACTTGAACACCAAAAGGTTAATGCTGAGAAGGTTGTTGTATCGAGAAGAAGAGGAGCCAAAAACTTTATAGGAGGCACTCCGGCAGTGGAGACTTTTGATCAACTGCAACAGAGGATTCCTGAAAGAATCATTGAGCATGATGTCCGTGGCATGCTTCTCAAAGGGAGGGTCAGTATGCTTTACTATTTGTGTTGTTTCATTCCATGCTAGACCTATATGAGTTTTCTTAATTATGTTGATTAACCTAAAGAAGATGTTTGGCAATTTACATATAATGTTGGGGACGAAGTATCACTTATTAGTTATTAGGGACTCCATTAATTACTCTCATCTCCCATAGCAGTAGCATCCATGTAACTTACAATATATTTGTGTGTGTGTGTGTAATATTTATTTCTACACACACATATAAACCAACCCCACTTGGAACTAATGATTTTAAATCCTAGATACGTCTGTGCATAAAATAGTATTACTTCTTCGAATGGAGGGTTGTATGGCTATTGTTTGCACTTCTAAATCAAGGCAGATGTGAATTTGTCACACCCCAACCCTAGGTGAGGCGGACAAGTACCATATGCACACATGCTTTACAAGTGACCTATGATGAGAAAGTAAACTGCTATGCTGATAGATTTACTAATGAGAGCCTTCATATACAACACATGTTCACTAGCTGAACCGATACATATGACAAGTGAAATGATGAATACATATGATAGCTTTACAATGTTTACAAAGCCTCTACTGGAATCCATGACTGTACCACTATGAAAATGTGCATAGTAAAGACTCGGCAAAGCCCCGAATCAACCTGGAGCTCACCAACAACCGCTGAGTATTATGTACTTCTATTGGGGAGCTCTACTAGTTGACCTGTACCAATAGCATGAAATGCAGCGTTCCCAATAAGGGACGTTAGTAAGAAAGAATGTACTGAATATGTAAGGCATAATACAACCATATGTAAAATGAGAGCTCAAGTGAAACCAAATACCAATAAACAAGGATTAGAGACCACCTTTGCTTATACTTGTGGAATAGTATATGTTACATTATTTTCTTTACTTTTCTGTGCATTGTAATCTTTATAAGACATATGATACAAATGACCAGTTGATCAGTGGTAGAAGAGGATGTCCCATGCTAGGAATTTTAACCCCTGGGATGCTATCCTCATAATTCAACAAATTGGGATCGGCCCATGCTAGGCTTTCGCCCCTGAGCTGCCACCCTTTTATACCAATTGGGATCGGCCCATACTAGGCTTTTTACCCTGAGCTGCCACCCTTCTATACCAATTGGGATCGACCCATGCTAGGCATTCGCCCCTTGACTGCCACCCATAATTATATATTGCTTCACTTAGATTCTTTAATCTTTGAGTTTGTTGTTTTGATGTTCATAACTCTTTTAAGATTGTTCTTTTGATGATCATAACTCTTTTGAGATTGTTGTTGTGGTGGTCATAATCACTGTTGAGATTTGGAACTATGGACCAGTAGTAGAAGACATATGAATATGGACTTACGATAATAACAATGACATGGGAAGCAAATGTGACACGAATGTAATACTTAGGAGCTTATATGACTCAGTAAGCATTTTGACATCTTAAATTGAAGCACATATCAAGTAAAGACATTTAACATTCAGCCAAGAGATTTGAACTCTATATGATAGACAAATACTCGCTAACTAATATCAATTACAAGGTATAATGAACATGGAAAAAAGGGAGAATGTAGGCAGATTCAACTTAAGGACGGATACATATCCCAGGTAAGTACATATAAAATGTACAATAGAGCAAGTAGGGATCTTGTGAGGTAACATTATAGTCTAACACAATGGGATTAATGACCAATAAAGGGAGCATATGAACATGTGAAAGATGGCATATATGATGGAATAGACAATTGAAGCAAGTTGGTAAGATATGGGCAGATTGTATATAAACATATCACTATAACATTTTATGTCTACAACCACCCTAGAAAAGTGTGGCCTAAACTATGAAAAAGTGTGGCCTTTGATAAAAATCCACACTTTTTGACATTAAGCTACACTTTTCCAGGGGTGGCCGAATGAAGCGTAACCTTAGAGTTTAGGCGACACTTTTCAAGTGTTACCTTATCTGCTACGCTTAAAGCGTAGCCTAAAGGCAAAAAGGCAACGCTTTGCAGCTACACTTAAAAGTGTTGCCTTATCAGCTACACTTTCAAGCGTAGCCTAAAAGGCAAAAAAGCCACGCTTTCCAGCTACGCTTAAAAGTGTTGCCTTATCAGCTACACTTTCAAGCTACATTGGTGAAAGAAGGACTTTATACTTTCGGAATAAGGGCAATGAAATTGGAATTCAAACTTAGGGCTTAACAGCGCCTTCAGCAAAGAAATTGTGAACCGCCCTGACCAAGTCGTCAACAAAAATATTCCAACAGCCCGGTCTTGAAAACCGGTATAGTTTTGAACAAAGAACTATCGAGGGTTCGAATCCCTAAAAGACAAAAAGGCTATGCTTAAAAGTGTTTCCTTATCAGCTACACTTTCTAATGGATGGAACCCATCACTTGCTAATCCAAGTCTCACATTGCGAGAATCTAGTGCGGAATATGGATGTAACCTATCAAAATCTTTCCATGCTTGACCATCAACATGATGCCTTAACTTTCCATCTTTAGAATGCTCCTCGTCATGCCACCTCAAAGAATCTGCCGTCTTTGAGCACATAAATAACCTTTTGAGTCTAGGAATTAATGGAAAGTGTCTCAAAGTCTCTGCTGAAGCTCGATGTGATTTTTTAGAAGGCTCAACCTCACTATAAACTTCAGGATTTTAAATATATCGTGAAACTTCGCAAGTATGACAAAATTCATCATCCTTATGATCATTCCTAAACAAAATGCAATCATTTGGACATGCATCGATTTTCTCATAATCAAGACCGAGATTCTTAACCATAGACTTGGTTTTATTGTAAGACGGAGGAATGTTCAACTCGGGCATCGCCTCTTTTAATAACTCTAAAAGAGAAGTGAATGATTCATTGCTCCATCCATGTAGACACTTCAACAAATATAAACGAAGTGTCAATGATAATTTAGAAAATCCTGTACAACCAGGATATAATTCTTGGCTTGCCTCTTCAACTAAGTTATAGTATTTCTTGGCATCTTCATTTGGACCATCATAAACTCCTTCGGCATGTGCAACATCTCTAAATTTATCATTCAACAACCCATCAATATCATCACGTGAGTAATCCATATCATCGTCAACATTCAACTTGATATCCCATTCCCCGTGATTGATCCATCTAGTATAACCTTTAACAAATCCATAGCATATTAGATGATCATACACTACATTCCTTCGAGTCTAACGAATATTACAATATTTTGCACATGGACACTGAATTTCCTCTCCTTGAGGATCTCCATAAGAGTAAGCAAAATCTAGGAATGATTCAACACCATCAATATACAGTTTGCTATACCTTGCTAAATCCATCCAATCCTTGGATGGGATATTTGAATTCCTAGAAGAAGATATCAATATTTAATCTTACAGTAACAATCATTAAATCATTAACTACTTCACAAATAAGTTTTAAAAGTCATGAGTAAGTTATCAGAATCAGGTGTTATGAGATGATAAAAGTTTGTTACCTAGTCATGGCGCTTGTGCTATGCCAAATCAAATCTTGAATCCTCCACAAATGTTTCCGAATGCTGATTATACTTCTAAGGAAAAATAAGTAAAATTAATAGGATAGACACAATTAAGAAAGAAAGTAAATTAATAGGATAGACACAATTAAATGAACTAATCAAGATTAAGAAATTCGATCGAGAAGCAGATTCAAGTTGTAAACAACATTTTAAAGAAGTTCACACATTTTAAATATAGTGTGAAAATCTTTTTGAGCTTTTTAAAACTATGTCCAAAATTTTAAAATTTCATTCTTGTGCACACCTAATCAGAGAAGTATCAAACATCTACTACCATGTTTAAACATTCAAGCAAACATTACAATGATCCTATAATAGATAGTCGATCACACCAAAAAACTTAAAAGTTTCATAGAGTTTATTCATTCTAAGTTATCCTTGACCTAAAGCAAGATTAGCTATAATCTTGGATCCTAAAGGGTGAAATATTACTTATAGAAGGACTGTGAATAAGAAGAAGTTGTGAAATTTTTCAAGACTCTAGAAGTGTTCAAGGCTTAACAGAACCTTGTGATAAGGTTTACTGGAAACCTGATTTTAAAAAGAGTTCATTAATTTTACTTCAAGTGTTATGTAGCCTTCCAAGTTCTAAAGTAAGGAAGAAAATAATTAACACAATCTAAAGCAGGCAAGTTGAACCAGATTTTAAGGCTAAAGTTGACTGCATTTTACAGAAGGAAAAACACACCCTGATGAATGTTATTTGTGCCATCAGACAATGTTGGAGAGTGCTAGGCATCTATTTTTGCACTGTAAAGTAGCAACTGGTCTATGGAGTGTGTTCTTATCAATATTCTTATCTACTGCAGTTAACTACCAGGACTCACCCTATAATCTGAACCTGCCAGGACTACCAGATCACTTAGCATCCTTCATAAAAAAATCTATAATCTGAACCTATGCACCTCCCTTATTCAAAAACATACCAGTCATATTCAACCATTCTGCATCAGAGTTCTGCCTCTTGAACCTTGTTCACAAGCAGTCCGACAATGTCCAATAGCAGAACAGAGTTCTGCCTCTTGAACCCTTTCTTATTCATTTCTTTTGTGTTTTGGTTTGTATAGAAGTTTGTTTCTTTGGTATATTGAGTTACAATATTTGTTTGGATTTTTTTAGTCTTGTTAGAAATTTACAAGAAAATAGAAAATGTACATTACTGGTTGTACTGGAGAAGCTTAAGTGGAGTGACATGAATAGTAAGGATTCATATACTCGAATTTTGGCTCAACTGAACCAATTTCTCTTTCAGATTCTAAATCCGACTCTTCAGGCAGTGTGAAAAAAGAACAGTTTCATTCTTATAATGACTCATTTCACAACAGTTTTTGCACATATGATTCATTTGTTCCAAGCAACCTCAAATCATTTACCTACAATGAACTGAAAAATGCAACTAGGAACTTCCTAGATGATAGTCTTCTTGGCGAAGGAGGTTTTGGTTACGTCTTTAAAGGATGGATAGCAGATAGCAGATTGCAGATTTACGAATTTGCAGATTGCAGATTTGCAAATTTGCAGATAGCAGATTGCAGTAGCTATATCCAACTGGAAGTCCGCCTCAGGCCAAAGAACAGGGGCAGCAGGAGAAATATCCAAAGATACTCTAATGCAGACATGTAAATCAAGATAGCAGGCGCACCAAACAAAGCATGGAAAAAGTAGAAACTCAACTCCAACAACACCAAGACACTCTACTGCAAACAGGTAAGTCTCACAACTATGCTTCTAGTCAAGTTGGTAACACTAATTCTGAAACTCAGTTTGTAACATCTCAATATACTTACCAGTATACTTATTCACCCTAAACATCTCCCATATAAAAAAATGATACTTGAATCTAATTCAACACCAAAAACTATATCATGAGAAACTCAAGTTCATATAAGTAGACCATCAGTCAAAGTATTTTATGAAATTCAACAAGTATAGTTTAATAAGCTTACTGCAAACCATAGAATATATTATGTACATAAAACCCTGTTTTAATTCGTTAATCTTGAGTTAATTTGGAATGTAGGAATAACCAAATAAGTATTGACATGGGAAAAAAGATTCAGAAAGCCGTTGGAATTGCAGAAGCTTTGAATTACCTACACAATGAATGTCGAAGGCCTGTTATTCACAGAGATGTCAATCATCAAACATTTTTCTCAATGATGATTTTGAACCACATATGTGCTTTTCAATCTAACAGATAAATCTGTGATTATCTTATGATTGATTTGATTATATACATATATTTAATATTATCAGTAGATAATTAATACACCAGAAGTATCCTTAAAACTTGTGATCTTAAACATATCCGAACAATTGTATAGCTGTAAGAACATGTTAGTAAGGATAAGATACGAAAAATGTTGTGTCCTTACCCAATAAATAGCAGTAAAACCAGCTACAACAGAAATCATGTTCTTCGGCACTTTCTTCCCATACTTTGGAATTTCAGTTGTAACTCGTGATTTTTTCCATTCCAACAACCCCAAAGTATTCAATTCCTTCTAAACACAAGACAAAAATTAGTAGAGAATAAGAAGGAATCTCGGCTACTGAATATGGACTCATAAAATCTAATGGTGCTCATGACATATAGAGAGAACAAATCTAAAACCCCAACAGAACTTAGATAAAAAAAATGGACTAATAAAATTGACCAATTTTTCTCACCATGTACTTCAACAATCAGAAATTGTAGGTAATTCAATATGCAAATATATTTCAATGCAACAGACCTTGGCTTTTGGAATGACCTTAACAACAACTTTCTGACCCTTAAGTTCACCTTTCTTGACAATAGCAGAACAAGTATACCCAAAATGGCCTCTACCCACTTCCTCCCCAATTTCATACTTACTCGCAAATTGCTTAGAAAACACAAAACTCTTATCCAAGTTAGCCCCCTCAGTTTCCTCTCCTTCAGGAATAGCTGCAGCATTAGGCTTAACACTACCATGCCGTCTCAACAACAAAGCTTTAATATGCTTTGCTGGAGAACGAGGAGGAAAAGGGCATTTAAACAACCTCGCTAGAGTAGAGGTGATTTTTAGCTTCATTATCTTTCTGGGTTTCAGTGACATTTGGTGTTTCCGGTGGGGGAAGAATTTCTTGTGGGGAATAAGGATTGGGTCTTAGAGGTTTTGAGGTACAAGCACCCACGGTGATTATTACAACAAAACCTTATACATACAAGTGTGAAAACATAGTTATAAATTCAAGAACCAAGAACCAAGAATCGGGTACTTACGCTTGACGAAATCCAATATCGGAGAAATCGTGGTCACTTCAGTTCTTCAGTTCTTAGCTTTAGCTCTCCAGTTCTTAGCTTCAGATCTTCAGCTCGCTCTTCAGTTCTCCAAAGAAAAGTGTGTCGTTTTTCTGATTAATGTTTTATGAATTATTTTTTTTGGCCAATAAAAATGGGAGGGAGAGTTAAAAATATTGGAGGGAATATAATATTTTAGTGAAAATTTTAAGGCCACACTTGTAATGTGTTGTTTTTACAATTATAAAAAATAGGACATTTTAAAAGTGTTGACATATATGTAAATAGTTGTTGCCAATTATATCATACTGTAACAACGCTTATAAAATGTAGCCTATACCATTAAAGAGTACGCTTTACAAGTGTTGCCAATATTATTGTAGCCAAAAGTTAAAAATATAGGCTACACTTTAAAAGCGTTCCCAAAAGTATTTTAGGCAACACTTTACAAGCATTGTCCAGATTTAGTGTGGTCGTAGGCCTAAAATATTGTAGAGTATGTACCATGTGTAATCTAGAATCATTTTGATTTATAAGGGAAATACGTGCCAAGGGTACTTTGACGATGAAACAAGTTTAAACCTTGCATGCTAATACTTGGTAGAGTAAGCATGTGCATTTAGTAATAAAATCATATTAGAGTACTCACTTTAATTCTCTAGGGAGTAGGAAACTGCAACTATGGATCAGTCACTACCAAAGGCACTTAGAAAGCTTACTTTGTAATACAAGTGTTGAATTCATACTTTTGTCAAAGAAGTAGGAAATTGAATAACCTTACATACCTTATTTTCTGACCAATATAACTATCACGATTCAGCCTCCCTTTTTGGTGCTACTCTACAATATAAGTCATGATTAATCTAATGTTAGTAGCTAATCACATTAAAGCCCTCGAAAAACAGTAGCTAAACACTTGACGGAAAGTAGACCCATACAACCCTTACACAAATGGTGAACCACCACACCCTTCTTCTACACATTAATACAGCTACAACCACTATCAATCCCTAAAAATATTTCAGCATAATAGGAGAATATTGAACTCAAGGATTTATAACCATCCATGAGTTCTTGACAAATATATACAAAATTCTCCACTCAAAACCTATATTTAAAGAGAGGCAAAAAATGGGCAGTAGCCTTACCTTAATTTCTGGAAATTTATCCTCTAAACTTGTACTTCAAGAACTGAAATTCTCCTTCAAACTTTTACTTTAAAAAGGGGACAATATTCAAGAACCCTAAGGTGTTTTAGGCTGCAATGTTAATCTAAGAAAGACCAAAAGAGAAACTTAATAAATCTGAAATTTTGCAAGTTAAAAATGAAGCAAAAGATCTGATATTTATCCCTTTAAAAAGGAGGTGTATTGGCCGACTTTCTTGGCCAATTTTGGGCCATATATTGTCAAGTAGGTGACCCACCTACTTGGCCTTTTAACTAGGGCCTTTGTGACTTCAACACTTGTTGGGCCTTCCAGCCAATTATCCCTCTATTCTTGTCAATTTGGGCCATAATTAATGTAATTAGGTGATCCACCTACTTGGACTTTTCACTTGGGCCTTTTTTGGACTCAAGAATATTGGGCCTTGGCTGTCCATTTCCCCTTATTCTTCTAATCAACTTGGGCCAGATTAATTCAAGTAGGTGGTAGTGTACTTGGCCCAAAAACATGGTCAAAAGAGTCTTAGTAGGTGATGCACCTACTTGGTCCTTTGTGCTGGTCAATAAGTCAAAGTAGGTGATGCAACTACTTGGTCCTTTGGGCTGGTCAATAAGTCAAAGTAGGTGATGTACCTACTTGTCACCTATTAGTTTAGTAAAGTCAAGCAAGCACCTCAATATTTTATTCCATTTCTAGACCTTAATACCTTTAACTTAACTTAAAACTTATATACACTATGTCCATTTAAACTTTAGACTAGAATACCACCTTATGATCTCAAGTTTAAATACTTCCATCGATTTCAACTTAATTGGGTCGCATTAAAATCTACGGACATTTCACTTTAAACCTATTCTATTGTCACTAGTCGCATAGGAAACCAAGTCCATAACTATACCACAAGGAAATTTATAAGCGTCATATAAATAGAACTAGTACACGTAGAATACGGGGTGTTATAAAATTATCCAACGGTGTCTTCTCATGCTTCTATTTTTCTTTATTGTGTGCATGTAGCCCTCACTTAAATGAAATTGACAAGGTCATTTATTGGCTCGGAATTGGTGGTGATTGCACTTGCTTTGCCTTGAATCACTGGTTACAATTAGTAGAAAAAAGATTTTCTACATTTTTTACATTTTATATACTCTACATTCTAAAATGATTCAATTTTCTGTTTATGCAGCTTGGTAGACAACTATTTACACATCTTAAGGTGTATAAAGGTCCTGAACATCCTCATGAGGCACATAAACCTGTTGAATTGCCCATTAGAGACAAGAGGATACAAAAGCAACGGTGAACTTCAAGTGATTCCACCGAGGAGCAGCTCTCATTTTTGGTTGTTGATACTCCTTTAAGTTATCTGTTTAACTTCATATTTGAACGGCAATATTGTACCTAGGCTCCTACTTTTCTTTTGTATGTCTTTTGTAGAGGTTTTTCAGTACAAATTTATTTGCCTACGCCTATTCTAAGCCATTGATGTTCTTTAGGTTTCAGTTCAAATGAATATTTCTTCGATGGTTTTTCCTTGTCCTTGTGTTTGAGGTTTTATAAGTTATTCAATTTGGCATTCTAAGTTCCATGCTGACATGGTGAGAGCTATAATTTAAATTGTGTTTTTTGGAAAAGAAGTAGAAGTTCAACATTTTGTGATGGAAAGTTGAAGATTCAAAATATGAAATGAAATTCACTTTCGCACCTGTTTTCAATAGTTTTTTTTATCACAATCAGGTTAATACTTTGTTCCCTTTGACAAACTGACACCGACTTGCAAGTTAAAAGACCATTATTTTTACAGATGAAACCAGAAAAATAAATGCTTTGAATTTTATTGATACAACTTCAACGATATGTTTGCCAAGATGAGTGGCCATACAACACCAAAACATTTACGTAAATTCAAAACTGGTTGATTAAAATTTGTTCATTTTGCTTGGTAGTGAAGTTGAGGACTCCATTAAACCGTGGTCATGAAATCTGATTCTTAACATTTCTCATATATTTGGTAGAAGAGTAGAAGGATCAGAAGGAATATCTGTACTTGTCTGCCAACAAAACAAAACAACTCTAGTGAACCTCCAATCAATATAGTCTCCAAGTGTTAAGGACTCAATATCACATCAAAATTGTGAAATAAACTACCTATCATCAAAAAGCAATGAACCCACTGGTGGGTTGTCAAGGCTTAGGCACTAATGGGTCTTTTTGTCCTAGTCCTAGTATAAAATTTGGAATTATATTTATCGCGTGTTTGAATAGTGTTCTTGGCCGATACGATATAAATCTATCCCATATGCAATGTGGCATTATAATTCCAGGAACATCCTTGGTCCGGTCCCTAAGAATAGCGGACTTCTTGTTGTGAACCACTATCCAATATGTTTGTACTTTGCCAACTTACATGGAAATCTTACACTTGCCCCATGGCACCAGAAGCCAAGGAAATAGAGAGAGTTATGTTTTACAAACTCACATTTAATCAGGGGTCAATGCCCATGAAATCAATCTAGAATTCATAGAAATAATACTCTTGGAATTAATGTCTAGAAAAAGATATCTTAAAAATTGAACTTAAGCATAAAAGAGTAAACCAAAAGAGGCCATAGGAAGCTTTAATGGGAGATCAATGCAGCGTCCCATGAAGGAATTAAATGACTTCAATATGAAGATTCTTTGGATGAAAATTGTTTTGTGCTGCCTAAGAACTGAAACACGTTAACATGTCTGAATGTTGCCTGTTTTACTTCAAAAATAAATAAAAAGTTAACTTTTCTTTTCCTTTCCAGATAAGCTTGAAAATGTCAATCTCATTTTCTAAAGTAGCATTTCCAAAAGTGAAAGAAGAACTTCCATGCAACAATATGGGTAATTTGCTGGGAAACCACAGACAAACCCATAATTTGAGAACTCAAGTTTTTCCACTTTTGGTGTAACATATCATACCTCGAGATATCTTGTTATCAACATTTTGGTGCTGAAATTGAAGCCTTCAACTGATTCTCCTTTCTTACGAGATGCATGAAGTTGCTTTCTAACTGGAGTCGCTAGAGATTGTAGAGGACATTAATAAACAAGGTAACTCAGTATTATATTAGTATCATAGAATGTTCAATTACTCAATTTTAAGGCATTCTCTTAGAAGTACCTTTCCTAGCTCCACACCCCACTGATCAAAAGAATTGATACACCATACAAAACCTTGGACTGCAACTTTATGCTCGTAGATGGCCATTAACTGAAAGAAAGGGAAGATGATACTGTTAAGATGAGATTAGTCATCACAAGAAAAGAAATGTGTCTTTACATGAGTGTAACACCCCGTATTCTACGTGTACTAGTTCTATTTATTATGCTTAAAAAACTGCCTTGTGGTATAGTTATGGACTCGGTTTCCTATGCAACTAGTGACAATAGAATAGATTTAAAGTGAATTTTCCGTAGATTTTAATGTGTCCCGATTAAGTTGAAGTCGATGGAAGTATTTAAACTTGAGATCATAAGTTGGTTTTTGAGTCTAAAGTTTAAAGTGACATAGTGTATATAAGTTTAAAGTTAAGTTAAAGGTATTAAGGTCTAGAAATGGAATAAAATATTAAGGTGCTTTCTTGACTTCACTAAGCTAGTAGATGACAAGTAGGTGCATCACCTACTTTGACTTATTGACCAGCCCAAAGGACCAAGTAGGTGCATCACCTACTAGGACTATTTTGACCATGTTATTGGGCCAAGTACACTACACCTACGTGCCTTAATCTGGCCCAAGTTGAATAGAAGAATAAGGGGAAAACGGACAGCCAAGTCTCAATCTTTCCAAGCCCACAAGAAATAATTTGAATGGAAAAGTAGGTGCATCACCAACTTAAATGTGTGGCCTAAATTAAAGACACATGCTTGGCTGTAAAAGAAGTACAAGAAAGGTGGCAAAAGGCCCAATGTTCTTAAGTCCAAAGAGGCCCAAGTGAAAAGTCCAAGTAGGTGGGTCACCTACTTGAAAAATTATTGCCCAAAATGAGTGAGAAAGTCAGCCAAAGAAGGACCCTTTAAAAGGGATTGATATCAGTTTTTTCTAACCATTTTTACTTTGCCAAAAATCTGATTTCTAGAGCTTTCTCTCTTCTCTCTCTTAGATTCATATAACAACCATTAAATACCATTAGGGTTCTTGAATATTAGGGAGTTCAAGCTATTGGAAGGTATAATTTAAGACAAGTTAAGGAAGACAACCTTTACCTTGAAGAATCCAAGTCTTAGCAAGTAATAGTTCTGTCCAGCAAGGTAAGCTACTGCAATTTCCTCCCTCTTGTGCTTGATTTAATTAGGACACTTGGTACGTGTTAGTGAGTTGGAAATTGTTACTGTTACATGGTGTAATATTGGGGAGGATGTTCTGGTGATTAGTGCATGTTGGGACAGCCATGGAGGGGAGTCCTCTTTAACTTCAGTCTTGAGCTTGTTTGAGCACCTTAAAAGTAATGTTAACTCTTCAAGTGCTGGTGATCAAAAACAATGATTCATATTTCTTCCGTTACATTATTATGTTTAAGGATTGTTTTATGTATGTTATGATAAGGGATGTGACTGGATGTGCGGGTAAGTTATGGAGACGTTAAAGGACTTAAATAATGCAGGCAGGTTTGGGGAGGACCTGATACGAAGGTTGTATAGTATATAGACGCGATTTAAGGGAATGGGAAGGAAATAAAACATTGACTAGATAAATTGCATGCTTACTGCGTGGTTATTATTTTGGTGAGATCAAGTAGCTCAAATTGATTGATTAGCTAGCAATAATAGTCTAACAACTTATTTTATTGTAGATTAGTAATCTCAAGAGAAGGAGCTTAAGTCATACTTTTTGAATTGTATAGCAAGGTATGTAAGGCTATTCGATTTCCTATTTCTTTGGCATGAATCCAACACTTGCATTACAAAAAGTAAAGTTTCTAAGTGCCCTTGGTAGTGATTGATCCATAGGTGCAGTTCCTACTCCCTAGAGCATTAAAGTGAGTACTCTAATATGAGTTTGTTACTAAATGTACGTGCTTACTCTACCAAGTATTAGCATGCAAGGTTTAAACTTGTTTCACCGTCAAAGTACCCTTGGCACGTATTTCCCTTATATAAATCAAAATGATCCTAGATTACATATGGTACATATGTTTGTATGTTGGATATACAATTTGCCCATATCGTGCCAACTAACTTCAATTATCTATATATATGTCATCTTGTCACATGTTCATATGTTCCCTTTATTGGTTATTCCTCCCATTGTGTTAGACTATAATGTACCTCACAAGATCCCTACTTGCTCTGTTGTACATTTTATATGTACTTACTTGTAATATGTATCTGTCCTTAAGTTGATTCTGTCCACGTTCTCCCTTGGTTCCACTTTCATGTATACCTTGTATTTGATATTAGTTAGTGAGTATCCGGCTACAATATAGAGTTCAAATCTCTTGGCTGAATGTTAAATGTCTTCACTTGATATGTGCTTCAATTTGAGATGTCAAAATGCTTAACTGAGTCATATGCTCCTAAGTATTACATGTGCATGTCACATTTGCGTCCCAAGTCATAGTTATTATCGTAAGTCCATATTCATATGTCTTCTACTACTGGTCCATAGTTCCAAATCTCAACAATGATTATGATCACCAAAACAACAATCTCAAAAGATATAATGATCATCAAAAGAACAATCTCTAAAGAGTTATGATTATCCAAAAATAACAATCTCGAAAGTGTTATGAACATCAAAACAACAATCTCAAAGATAAAGAATTTAAGTGAAGCTATATGTATAATTATGGGTGGCAGCCCAGGGGCAAATTCCTAGCATGGGTCGATCCCAATTGGTATAGAAGGATGGCAGCTCAAGGGTGAAAGCCTAGCATGGGCCGATCCCAATTGGTATAAGAGGGTGGCAGCTCAGGGGCGAAAGCCTAGCATGGGCCGATCCCAATTTGTGGAATTATGAGGACATCATCTCAGGGTTAAAATTCCTAGCATGGGTCATCCTCTTCTACCGTTGATCAGCTGGTCATTTGTATCATATGTCTTATAAATATTATAATGCAAAGAAAAGTAAAGAAAAGAATGTAACATACACGATTCCACAAGTATAAGCAAATGTGGTCTCTAATCCTTATTTATTGCTATTTGGTTTCACTTGAGCTCTCATTTTACATATGTTTGTATTATGCCTTACATATTCAGTACATTCTTTCGTACTGACGTCCCTTATTGGGGATGCTGCATTTCATGATGCCAAGTACAGGTACTCAACTAGTAGATCTCCCCAATAGAAGCACATGATACTTAGCGGTTGTTGGTGAGCTCCAGGTTGATTCAGGGCTTTCCTGAGTCTTTACTATGCTTATTTCATAGTGGTAAAGTCATGGATTCTAGTAGAGGCTTTGTAGACATTGTAAAGCTATCATCTGTATTCATAGTTTCACTTGTCACATGTATCGATTCAGCTAGTCAATATGTGTTGTATATGAAGCTTCTCATCAGTAAATCTATCTGCATATTAGTTTACTTTCTAATCACAGGTCACTTGTAAATCATGTGTTCATATGGTACTTGTCCGCCTTACTTAGGGTTGGGGTGTGACAAAAGTGGTATCAGAGAAGTTCTTCCTAGGGAGTCTACAAAGCCGTGTCTAGTAGAACCTTACTTATGAACGTGTTGCGCGCCACATTTATAATTAGGGGGCTGCTTGGACATTTAGGACATGTTACTATCCTTCATAATCCAGATCGTGCAATAGAGCAAAGTTAAGAAGTCAATTTCCACTTGTACATGATCATGTTATTCATATTATGTTTACGATGGTTAAGGTTAATTATAGCTAAAATTTCAACATGCAACCTACAGAAAAGGATCTGAAGTTATCAATATTTAGACTACATTAAGCTCATTTTATTCGACCGTCCCACTCCACAAGGTATGTAAAGGCTTTTATGTTATATGCATTTTAAGTTGCATTTTTGCCATTTGTATCACATTGGTTCAATTGATAAAGATATAGTATGGTTATCCATATACTTAAAAATGATGGGTCACCTAGTTACATGTATGAGTTGTAGCATTTCTAAGCACATCTTCTTAGAAAGATGTATCCAACTCTGGAGTTTTATATTTCCTCCATATTTATAGGATCTATTCCTATAGAGGACACTCGTTCTTAGTCTGTGTTATACATAGAATTTTTGGTATTACACATGTACTCTAAATTGATGTTGTTGAACCAGTTGGAAGAAGGCAGTGACACAATCTGATAGCTAAATATATCAGTGCAATAGTGTTACTAGAGATACCCCTAATTGGCTGACAAGGCCTAAATTCTCACCAGATATCATCCCGAATATGTTAATAGTTGGTTTTATATGGTATGTTCCAACCACCCCAAGTACTAATAACATTTATATTCTTTTCATGATTATGAAACTTAGAGATAAGTGTTCTAATTACTGCAAATGATATATGTATGGTAGTTCCTACTACAATCTATATTTTGGTTGTAGAGGATTAGTATGTGACCAAAGGGTTAAGGTTAACAAAAGAAATATTGATTGGTTAGACCTAAATTGTGATTAGTTAGGTTGTACATAGTGGGATTAGAGTACATGAAGCTACTAGTAGTTTTGATTAAAAGGTACTTGTTAGATAGGAAGCATGTGAGAATGAAGCTTGAATGACACATGCCGAATATGTACGAGAGCATTATTCACATGTATTGACTTCCATCAATTTGAATAGAGACTACAGGGTCATTTAGTATATGTTTGCAATAATTCGTCAGTCATAGTCAAATTAAGGGAGAGGAAGAATTTATCACATCCTAGTTGTTATTATTTGCTATCTTGCATGGGAAAGGAGTCGGAGCACCCTCACTTGTTATTAGATTTCATGTTTTATGGTGCGTTCAAGCTTCACTACTTATTTTCTATTTAGACCTTCAAATGACAGCAGGCGTTGAGCGTGATATAACACAAGCTAGTAATGAAGGCAAAGTTGACCTCGTCCTCCTACTATCAAAGATGAACTATTGAGGATTTTCTTTTTCTATCTTGACTGTAGTGTTTATATTGACCTAGACGGAAGCCAAGTCCCAATAGCAGAACATCTATAAGAATTCTTAGGAGTTCGAAGAGAGTAGATAGGGAAATCAATTATATGTGTTTAAGTGAGTAAGGAATATGAGCAGAGCTATCCCACCTGTGACTTAATGGTTAAGACAGTGTGTTTGCCCTTAATATGGTAGAGTGGTTCTATAGGATATCTCGTAGTTTCCAAAGATGGTTTGTTATATAATTATACATGTTGCATGTTCCATAACCTATCTATTTGTATGTCATTTGCCCTTTATGGATCACTTTCTCACATGTTTTCTAATGTTATAGAATGCTTACATGTAAGTGTTATCCGCTTCAGAGTACCCTTGTTTATTGTTATATGTTTTTGTAGGACCTTTTCCTTACACGTTCTTTATTGCAATGGTTACTTTTCACATGTCACTTGTTCATATTGTGTGGGTACTGCATGCTAATTGATCATATGTTATGGGAAAAAAATAGTGCTCGTGGGTTATATGACTCGCATATCACTTGTTTACATGTCTTATGCATCATAAACCTTTTCTATGTATATTACATGCCTTGTAGCCTACTTGCTTAAACATTACAGGCCTTATAGCTTTTCTGGCCATGTGTCATGTGTTCACTTGCTCATATTTCATAAGTGTACATATTATTGACATGTTAGGTCACCAATCCATGCAATATAACGCACTTGATCAATGTGATTTGTGTTCCGTAGTTCATATTTCATATAGTCTACTTTCTTACGTATTATATATTTTGTAGCTTTAGTATTCATGCATCATGTGCTCATCTAGTCCATTTCCTACATTCCTTATAGTTCATTCGCTCACACGCTACCCTATGAACCATCTACGTGCGTACACCATATATTTTTATAGCTTAATGCCCGTATATTATGCGCTCCCTTTTGTGCTAATCTACCTATGTGTCATACCCAATGTGACTTATTTATTTGTACACTATGCCCCTCTGTGAATATTGACTTGAGTTTTGAACATTTTAGGAAAGCATTTACTTGTATCATTATGCAGTGAAGATTTTGACCAGAAAAGGTTGGGCATATATGTAAATTTTATCACAACCATAGATAAATAACTTAACATAATGCGTGATTCAAAGGTGCGGCATAAAACTTTAGATTTTATATTAACAGCTATGCGTTCTTATAAGTCTCACCTCTTAAAAGCGTCATGAGATAAAAGAGAAGGGAAAGTAGAGCCCCGATAGGTTAGGCCTTTGATTTTGTGTTCGTTCCATATACGAAAAAATTGGGAGATACATACCTCCATTGAAGTATTGTGGAAGGAATAGAATATAACATAAGGTACTTGGGAATATGGTAGAGATCCTAAGTACCCCTCCTCATTCTAAACATCAACATAAGGATCTGAGATCATGTGGTCCCCTTATATGATCATGAATCCTACTAGCATTTGTTCATTTGATATGTCATTTACATGTCTTGTGCTTAGGTATATTAAAGTCCTTATTTGTAAGAGTTCTACTTGTGTATATTCAATGAATTATATGGTCAAGAAAGGGGTTTAATTTGTCATATTAATATTTTATGAACCATATCTATTGAGACTTCATGCTAGACTTGTCAATACGTGTTTTAGGTTAGTCTATGGATTTTGGATAGTCCTATTTATAATGGGAACTCTCGCAAATCTCCAAATGAAATTCCAAGGTTAACCAAACTATCAGCTTCACCCATCATTCGAGAACAAATGATCATAAGGGGAGGAGGATGTAACACCCCGTATTCTACATGTACTAGTTCTATTTATTACGCTTAAAAACTTCCTTGTGGTATAGTTATGGACTCGGTTTCCTATGCAACTACTGACAATAGAATAGATTTAAATTGAACTATCCGTAGATTTTAGTGTGACCCGATTAAGTTGAAGTCGATGGAAGTATTTAAACTTGAGATCATAAGTTGGTATTTGAGTCTAAAGTTTAAAGTGACATAGTGTATATAAGTTTAAAGTTAAGTTAAAGGTATTAAGGTCTAGAAATGGAATAAAATATTAAGGTGCTTGCTTGACTTCACTAAGCTAGTAGATGACAAGTAGGTGCATCACCTACTTTGACTTATTGACCAGCCCAAAGGACCAAGTAGGTGCATCACCTACTAGGACTCTTTTGACCATGTTATTGGGCCAAGTACACTACACCGACTTGCATTAATCTGGCCCAAGTTGAATAGAAGAATAAGGAGAAAATGGACAGCTAAGGCCCAATCTTTCCAAGCCCACAAGAAATAATTTGAATGGAAAAGTAGGTGCATCACCAACTTAAATGTGTGGCCTAAATTAAAGACACAAGTTTGGCTGCAAAAGAAGTACAAGAAAGGTTGCAAAAGGCCCAATGTTCTTAAGTCCAAAAAGGCCCAAGTGAAAAGTCCAAGTAGGTGGGTCACCTACTTGAAAAATTATTGCCCAAAATGAGTGAGAAAGTCAGCCAAAGCAGGTCCCTTTAAAAGAGATTGATATCAGCTTTTTCCAACCATTTTTACTTTGCCAAAAATCTGATTTCTAGAGCTTTCTCTCTTCTCTCTCTTAGATTCATATAACAACCATTAAATACCATTAGGGTTCTTGAATATTAGGGAGTTCAAGCTATTGGAAGGTATAATTTAAGACAAGTTAAGGAAGACAACCTTTACCTTGAAGAATCCAAGTCTTAGCAAGTAATAGTTCTGTCCAGCAAGGTAAGCTACTGCAATTTCCTCCCTCTTGTGCTTGATTTAATTAGGACACTTGGTACGTGTTAGTGAGTTGGAAATTGTTACTGTTACATGGTGTAATATTGGGGAGGATGTTCTGGTGATTAGTGCATGTTGGGACAGCCATGGAGGGGAGTCCTCTTTAACTTCAGTCTTGAGCTTGTTTGAGCACCTTAAAAGTAATGTTAACTCTTCAAGTGCTGGTGATCAAAAACAATGATTCATATTTCTTCCGTTACATTATTATGTTTAAGGATTGTTTTATGTATGTTATGATAAGGGATGTGACTGGATGTGCGGGTAAGTTATGGAGACGTTAAAGGACTTAAATAATGCAGGCAGGTTTGGGGAGGACCTGATACGAAGGTTGTATAGTATATAGACGCGATTTAAGGGAATGGGAAGGAAATAAAACATTGACTAGATAAATTGCATGCTTACTGCGTGGTTATTATTTTGGTGAGATCAAGTAGCTCAAATTGATTGATTAGCTAGCAATAATAGTCTAACAACTTATTTTATTGTAGATTAGTAATCTCAAGAGAAGGAGCTTAAGTCATACTTTTTGAATTGTATAGCAAGGTATGTAAGGCTATTCGATTTCCTATTTCTTTGGCATGAATCCAACACTTGCATTACAAAAAGTAAAGTTTCTAAGTGCCCTTGGTAGTGATTGATCCATAGGTGCAGTTCCTACTCCCTAGAGCATTAAAGTGAGTACTCTAATATGAGTTTGTTACTAAATGTACGTGCTTACTCTACCAAGTATTAGCATGCAAGGTTTAAACTTGTTTCACCGTCAAAGTACCCTTGGCACGTATTTCCCTTATATAAATCAAAATGATCCTAGATTACATATGGTACATATGTTTGTATGTTGGATATACAATTTGCCCATATCGTGCCAACTAACTTCAATTATCTATATATATGTCATCTTGTCACATGTTCATATGTTCCCTTTATTGGTTATTCCTCCCATTGTGTTAGACTATAATGTACCTCACAAGATCCCTACTTGCTCTGTTGTACATTTTATATGTACTTACTTGTAATATGTATCTGTCCTTAAGTTGATTCTGTCCACGTTCTCCCTTGGTTCCACTTTCATGTATACCTTGTATTTGATATTAGTTAGTGAGTATCCGGCTACAATATAGAGTTCAAATCTCTTGGCTGAATGTTAAATGTCTTCACTTGATATGTGCTTCAATTTGAGATGTCAAAATGGTTAACTGAGTCATATGCTCCTAAGTATTACATGTGCATGTCACATTTGCTTCCCATGTCATTGTTATTATCGTAAATCCATATTCATATGTCTTCTACTACTGGTCTATAGTTCCAAATCTCAACAATGATTATTGTCACGCCCAAAATCCTATTAAGTCGAACCGGCACCCGTTGCCGAGAAGGCTCGGGAGAACCAACCTATAATCATGCTCTATCTATGAACATTTAAAGGTGCTGCCATAGTGGATAACATATTTTCATGAAAGTAGACAGTATTAAAAAGACAAAAGAAAGTGCACATGACTTGGCCGTTGGGACCATGATGTCTAAGACACGAGGCACAACCACACTTCACTATACATAGTCTACAAAGCCTCTAAATAATAAAACATTATGGGGTTAAGGTCGGGACAAGACCCGTCTTACACTCAGCTACTATACAATACCAAAATACATGGGATAGACTCGGAAAGCCCCGAACAACCTGGATCTCACCAATAGCCGCTAGATGTCCTGTTCTCCTACTGGGGAGATCTACTAGCTCCTGTACCTGCAGCATGAATTGCAGGTCCCCCGAGAGAAACGTCAGTACGGGAGAATGTACTTAGTATTTAAGGCATAAAGTATTGTATGTGAAATAAGAACTCAAATGAAACCATATATCAATGTAAGGTTACAAGACCACCTTTTCTCATATTATGGAATCAGGTACTTTACCTTCTTTTCTTTACTTTATCATTCTTTACCGTACACTTTGTGCACAACATATAATACAAATGACTAGCTGATCAGTGGTAGACATATAAATTGGGATCGACCCATCCTAGGCTTTCCTTTAACCCCTGGGATACCACCCGTAATATTGGGATCGACCCATGCTAGATGATTCTTCCACCCCTGTGATACCACCCATCAATAAGCAGATTCATTAAATATCTTTCCATTAACATTTGAGATGATTCTTTTGGTGGTTATTTTGAGTTGTGGGACGATGTAGTCAACAAGTGACATGTAATAATCATATAATGCTCAAACAACAACGTAGAGAGTTGTTACACAATTTAATGAAATGCATAGGAGCTGAAATAATATATAGACCTTATTTAGTTAAAAGGAGAACTCATGCAGGGTATTCAATGTATATGTACAGATTTGACAATGAACATGTATTGGAATGTGCAAACATGTTAAAGAGTAACAAGGCCATAAGTCGTGTTGGAGCTGGTAGGCTGCTTCTATGTGTTGAGGACGAGTCTAGATTTCATGTCAATTAGTAGGAAATCGAAAAGCCTTACATACCTTGTTGTACCACCTTGTAGTTACCTTGAAGTACCTTCCTTTCTTTTCAAATACTTATCTACAATAGAGTAGGTGATAAACTAGTATTAGTAGTTACTAAACATGGTTAGGCAGTCCAATCTCACTCAACAATAATGCTCGGGCAGCAAACTCGTAATTACCAAACTAAGGGTGTTCTTTCAATCCCCGCCTTCTTTTATTGCATTTGTACACTACATAGCTATATTTCAATATCAACAATTTACACCCTTTCCAGACATCAACCAAGTTGTCCCCAATATGTTTACATATCAACCTGTCCCTAAACAGTCCTAACTATCTAACATACAATAGAGGACGTGAAACCATAGTTTTCCATCATCATCCCACGAGTTCTTATCAATAGTATACTTAAAATATCATACTTAGACTCGTGTTTAAGGAAGACAAAGATAGGGTAGTCACTTTACCTTAATTCTTATAACTCATTTTCTTTTAACTTTAACTCTTCAATAACTTGAGCTTCCCTTGCAAAGGCTTGGGTTTATCCAAGAACCCTAGGAAACTTGTGGTTTTTGCTATGCTTTGAAAGAGAGAGGAGAAGCTTAGAGAGAAATATGATTTTTTTTTATCTATTCTTAAAAGTGAGGAAATCGCCAGAAACTTTGGGATTATAAAGGTCTTATTTTCCCCCACCTCTTAAGTTTTAATATCAGCGACTAATTTGTCAAAGTGGTCCAAGTAGGTGATGCATCTACTTGGAATTATATATACACAAAATGGGCCCTTTATGTACTCATCTTGGGCTGCAATCTTTCCCCTTTCTAATATTAAGCCATGGACCAGAATTATACCATTAATTTGGGCCTTAATCTTTATTGGGCTCAAGTAGTTGGAGTTGACAGATTGGTGTGAGGCCTCATCTCCATTCCCTTTTCCTTTTTATTTAATTTGGGCCTCAAGTGAGCCCACTAATGCATGAACTAATCTTCCCCATCTACCTAGCCCATTTGAGCTAAGCAAGTAGGTGACACCTGCTAGCTTTATAAAGTCCAACAAGCACCTCATTTCTTTTATTTGTTTTCCGAGCGTAATCTCCTTAGTTTAACTCAAAACTTATATACACTTGATCACCTTAACTTTTAGACTTACATATAGCCCTTCGATCCAAAATTTAAATACTTCTAAAATTTAACGTTCACTCGATCGTGCAATATCACAATGTACAGGAGTTACCCTTATAGCTTCTTTATTGTCACCATTCATCTAGGAAATCAAGTTCATTCCTTTTACCACCAAGCTAAATCAAGTTCCATATGTGTAGAACTTGTACACATAAAATACGGGGTGTTACATCCTCTCCCCTTTAGGAACATTCGCCCTCGAATGCTAGCATAATCAGGTAGCTTAAATAAGTTCAAACCTTAGTTTAAATCAACTGTTAACCACATAATAAATACCCTTTCATGCGTACCTATTAATGCCCCCATTCTACACCTTGGACTTCCCCTTTAGGTTCAAATAAATAATGGTACTTGGATTTCATCGCTTCATCAGCTTCCCACGTTACTTCTTCTACTTGTTCATTTCTCCAAAGCACCTTTACTGAAGCCATTTCTTTATTCCATAGCTTTTTCACATGATGATCCGGAATATAAATAGGTACTTCTTCATAAGTGAGATCCTCTGTAACTTGTACATCTTCAATAGGTGTGATATAGGATAGGTCACCTACGCACTTCCGAAGCATTGAGATATGAAACACCGAATGAACTGTTGAAAGCTCTTGAGGTGTAACAACCTGTATTATGCGTATACTAGTTCTATTCACGTGATACTTGACATAGCCTTATAGTATAGGTGAGGGACCATGCTTCTTATAATATTAGTGTTGGCTAACTCGCAAGGTGATGTAACACCTTGCACGTTTCAGCATGTGTACTGCAAGTTAGCTCCGAAGGAAGTATTTAAACTACAGGTAGTAAAGTGGTAATTGGGCCAAATGCACTACCACCTACTTGCATTAATTTGGCCCAAGTTGAGTAGAAGGATAAGGGAAAAATGGACAGCCAAGGCCCAATAGTCTTAAGTCCAAAAAGGCCCAAGTGAAAAGTCCAAATAGGTGGACCACCTACTTGCATTAATTATAGCCCAAATTGACATGAATAGAGGGATAATTCGGAGTAGGGCCCAACAAGTGTTGAAGTTCCCAAAAGCCCAAGTTAAAAGGCCAATTAGGTGGGGCCAAGAAGGTGGGTCACCTACTTGACAATATATGGCCAAAATTAGTCAAGAAATTTGGCCATTACACCTCCTTTTTAAAGGGATAAAGATCAGATCTTTTGCTTCATTTTTAACTTGCAAAATTTTCAGATTTCTTAAGTTTCTCTCTTGGTCTCTCTTGGCTTCAATCAGCAGCCCTAGAAAACCTTGGGTCCTTGAGTATTGCCCCATTTTCAAGTAAAAGTTTGAAGGAGAGTTTCAGTTCTTGGAGTACAAGTTTAGAGGATAAATTCCTAGAGACTAAGGTAAGACTATTGCCCATTTTTGCCTCTCTTTAAATACAGATTTAGGGTGGAGAATTTTGTATATATTTATCAAGAACTAATGGATGGTGATAAATCCTTGAGTCAATATTCTCCTATTATGCTGAAAGATTTTTAGGGATTGATAGTGGCTGCCTTATGTATATTGTTGTTGGGGGGTGTTTGGGTATCTTGGAAAAGGATGTATGAAGTTGTATTAATGTATAAAAGAAGGGTGTGGTGGTTCACCATTGGTGCAAGGGTTGTATGGGCCTAGTTTCCGTCAAGTTTTAGCTATTGTTTTTAGGGCCTTAATGTGATTAGCTGCTGACATTAGCTTAATTGTGACTTATATTGGAGATTAGCATTCAAGAAGGGAGGTTGAATTGTGACAGTGCTATTGGTCAGAAAATAAGGTATGTAGGGCGATCGATTCCATATTCCTTGGCATGAAATCTGATACTTGCGATTAATGTCAATAAGTGAATTTCCTAAGTTCTATTCCTAGTAAAGGAAACATAGTGGCAATGTACGATATCCAAATAGCTAATAATATATCCCCTCCTAAGTGTACACAATTACTTAGTTACACGTTTAGTACTCTATAGTCAATTGAAGTCAATTGTGTCATTCAAGCTCTCAAGTAATGCATTAATGTTACGTAGCTCCTTATATTGTAGCTACTGTCCTAAAGTATTATTTTTATGTCTCCTACTACTGTTCCGTATTTCCAAATCTCAAAAATAATTGTGACCACCAAAACAACAATCTCAAGGATTAAAGAATCTAAGTGAAGCAATTTTTATAACTATGGGTGGCCGCTCAGTGGCGAAAGCCTAGCATGGGCCGATCCCAATGGGTATAGAAGGTTGGCAGCTCAGGGGCGAAAGCCTAGCATAGGCCGATCCCGATTTGTGCAATGTTGAGGACCGCATCCCAGGGGTTAAAATGCCTAGCATGGGTTATCCTCTTCTACCACTGATCAGCTGGTCATTCGTATCACATGCCTTATAAAGATCATAACACATATAAAGGTAAAGACAAAAAAATGTAACATACATGACCCCACAAGAGTTAACAGAGGCGGCCTCCTATTCTGATTTATGCACTTATACGTTGATACCTGGTTTCGTTTGAGCTCTTATTTTATATATGTAGTTGCCTTACATATTCAGTACACTTTTCGTTTTGACGTCCCTCACGGGGGACGCTGCGTTTCATGCTGCAGGCACAGGTACTCCCGCTAGTAGACCTCCTCAGTAGGAGCATACGACACTCAGCTACTTTTGGTGAGCTCCAGGTTGCTTCAGAGCTTTACTGAGCCCTTGGTAGATTCATTTTGGTATTGTATCGTCCTTAGGGGTAAGGCGGGGTCTGTCCCGACCTACTCTAAGGGTTTCTATCTTTTAGAGGCTTTGTAGACTTATGTATATGGTTCAGTTGCATCTTAACTAGTTGTGGCCTCAATGGCCAAGTCTTGTATACAAGTTTTGGGTCTACTTATGTCGGTTCGTATCGCTGCGTCCCTGGCGAACATGTCACAAAACTTTCATAGTTACATGCATAGTAAGCACAGGTCACATGTTGGTTCTCTCGGGCCTTTAGAGCATCGAGTGTCTGTCCGTCTTAATGGGATTTGAGGCGTGACACAGTGGATCAGAGCAGGTCATCCTAGAGAGTCTACAAAGCTGTGTCTATGTAGAGTCTTGCTTATGGATGTGTTGTACATCACATTTATAAACAGGAGGCTACGGGACATGTAGGAGTTGTCTCTTTTCTTTCATTTCTTAGATCGTGCGATAGAACCAATGTTGTAGGTGAATAGTACCTAACTTCTGAATTGTTTTATTATAGCAAAGATGCCGGCTACGAGAAGGAGTAAAAGTACAGGTAAGCGAGTGGATGTGGCTGCCCAAGAAGGGACCAGCCAACCACCACCTAGTCAAGTTGTTCAAGGTGAGGCTCAAGATGAATCTCTATCACAGACTTTCCCGACCCCTCCATTGCCAGAAGAGCTAAAGAGGGAAGCTGCACCTCAAGAACCCCCTATTAATGCTACCGAGCAAGATTTGTGGAATGCAGTCCAATTGTTGACTCGTATAGTTGCTGGCCACGGCCAAAGGCAAGAAGGTCCAGTTGTGGGTATTAGTAGTGTAGATAGAGCGGCTGGCACGCGGATACATGATTTCCTTAATTTGGACCCTCTATCATTCACCGGGACAAATCCTCATGAAGATCCACAAGACTTTATAGATCAGATCCAACGCACTTTCGATGTTATGCATGTAAGTGGTAAAGAAGCGCTCGAGCTAGCAGCAAATAGATTAAAGGGTGTGGCTATATTGTGGTATGAAGCTTGGAAGCAATCCAGGGGAATAGATGCACCTTCAGCTATATGGAAAGAGTTCAAAAAGGCATTCCTTGACCATTACCCGCCATTGGAGATCCGAGAGGCCCGTGCGGATCAGTTCTTAAATCTCCACCAAGGAAGTATGAGCGTGAGAGAGTACAGTCTCAAATTTAATTCCTTGGCCAGGTATGCTCCTAATGTAGTTGCTACTATGGGGGATAGAGTTCATCGATATATGGATAGATTAGATTCATATCTGGTTAGAGACTGTACCATTGCTTCATTGAATAAAGATATGGATATAGCAAGGATGCAAGCTTTTGCGCAAAAGTTGGAGGATCAAAGGCAAAGAAGAAGGACACAAGAGTCAGAAATAGGGCATTCTAAGAGGGCCAAATCTATGGGGCAGTTTACACCATCCCAAGGTGAGTTTAGGCCTTGGTTCTTTAACAGACCGCCTAGGTCATCATCTTTCGACTCTACAGCTAGTGCCCCACCTCAATTTCAAGGGTCTAGGGGCAATCAGTTTGGCCAAAGAGGTGAAAGTCAAGGTTCACGAACAGCGGGATACCAAGATCAAGGAAGTATGAGCCAATCAAGACCTCCTCGAGAGTTTTGTAAACAATGTGGAAGGAATCATTTAGGTGCATGTCGGTTTGGGACAAATGCTTGTTTTTGGTGTGGTACACCAGGTCATATAATGAGAAATTGCCCTCATAGGGGTGTGGGTGGTGTGGCACAACCTTCTAGGTCAATTGTTGCATCCTCGTCATCAGCACCTTCTTTAGGTAGAGGACAGATGCCTACTGGTCGTGGTAGAGGAGCTAGGGGAGCAGCTAGTTCTAGTGGAGTTCAGAATCGCACATATGCTCTCGGGGATCGACAAAATTTGGAAGCCTCGCCGGATGTGGTTACAGGTACATTGTCCATCTTTTCACATATTGTATATGTATTAATTGATCCGGGGTCTACACTATCATATGTTACTCCATTGATTGCTGAAAAGTTCAAAAGAACACCAGAATTATTAGTGAAGCCATTTGAGGTGTCTACACCGATTGGTGACTCTATTATAGCTAGAAAGGCTTATCGTAATTGCATTGTAACTATTTGTGATCGTGATACGTTGGCTGACCTTGTTGAGTTAGAAATGGTGGATTTTGATGTTATAATGGGTATGGATTGGTTAGCTTCTTGTTATGCCACGGTAGATTGCCGAACGAAGACGCTGCATTTCCGTTTTCCAAAAGAGGCCGTTCTTGAATGGAAAGGTAATATTGGGACACCAAGAGGTAAATTTATTTCCTATTTTAAGGCAAAGAAGATGATGTCCAAAGGATACATATGTCATCTAGTGAGAGTGAGAAATATAGATGCGGAGCCACCAACTCTTTAATCCATTCCAATGGTAAATGAATTTCCCGATGTATTTCCTAAAGATCTTCCGGGTTTGCCTCCAGAACGAGAAATAGAGTTTGGTATTGAAGTGATTCCAGATACTCAACCTATATCCATTCCTCCATATAGAATGGCCCCGACAGAATTACGGGAGTTGAAGGAGCAATTAAAAGACTTATTAGAAAAAGGATTCATAAGGCCTAGTATGTCCCCATGGGGAGCACTAGTTTTATTTGTACGCAAGAAAGATGGCTCGTTAAGAATGTGTATCGATTACCGGCAGTTGAATAAGGTAATGATTAAGAACAAATATCCCCTCCCTAGAATTGATGATTTGTTTGATCAGTTACAAGGTGCTAGGTGTTTTTCAAAAAATTGACCTGAGGTCGAGTTATCACCAAGTGAGGGTCAAAGACGAAGATATACCCAAGACAGCTTTCCGAACATGATATGGTCATTTTGAGTTTGTAGTTATGTCATTCGGGCTAACGAATGCACCAGTAGTTTTTATGGATTTGATGAATAGGGTGTTCAAGCCATTTTTAGATGTGTTCGTGATAGTATTCATAGATGACATTTTGGTGTATTCAAGATCGGAAGAGGCCCATGCTAATCACCTGTGACAGGTTTTACAAATTCTTCGTAATCATAAGTTGTATGCAAAGTTCTCTAAATGTGAGTTCTGGTTAAAATTTGTGGCATTCCTAGGTCATGTTGTATCTGATGAAGGAATAAGGGTTGATAATCAGAAGATAGAAGCGGTGAAAAACTGGCCAAGACCTATAACGCCTACGGAGATCCGTTGTTTCCTTGGATTGGCAGGTTATTACAGAAGGTTCGCTGAAGGATTCTCTTCCATTGCTGCACCCTTAACAAAGCTAACACACAAAGAAACCAAGTTTTAGTAGAGTGATGAATGTGAAAGAAGCTTCAAGAGCTGAGGAATAAATTAACTTCTACACCGGTATTGGTACTTCCAGAAGGAACAGAAGGGTATGCAGTGTATTGTGATGCTTTGGGGGTGGGCCTACGATGTGTTTTGATGCAGCATGGTAAAGTAATAGCTTACGGCTCAAGGAAGTTGCAGCCACATGAGAAAAATTATCCAACTCATGATCTAGAACTAGCAGCAGTTGTATTTGCTTTGAAGATATGGCGCCACTACTTGTATGGAGTTCATGTTGACATATACACTGATCACAAGATTTTGCAATATATCTTTAAGCAAAAGGACCTAAATCTGAGGCAGCGAAGATGACTGGAGCTATTAAAAGATTATGACATTGTTATCTTGTATCATCCTAGGAAAGCAAATATAGTAGCTGATGCGTTAAGTCGTAAAATAATGGCGAACACCTATGGGCAGTCTGTGGAAAGACAAGGAATAACTAAGGATCTATGTCAACTAGCTAGCTTGGGGTTTCGGCTTCTTGAATCTCCTGACAAAGGGGTTATTGTGCAAAATGCGGCAGAATCCTCATTAGTAGTAGAAGTGAAAGAGAAGCAGTACATGGATCCTATTCTATTAAAGCTTAAGGAGAATGTACAACAGGGTATGACAAAGGCATTTGAGCTTACGCAAGAAGGAGTACTTCGATGTCAAAACATATTGTGTGTACCTAATGTAGATGAATTAAGAAAAAGGATTATGATGGTAGCACATCATTCGAGATATTCTGTCCATCCGGGGTCAACTAAAATGTATCATGACTTAAAAGAAATGTATTGGTGGGGGGACATAAAGAAGAACATTGCGGAATTCGTAGCTCAATGTCCAAATTGTCAACAAGTGAAAGTAGAGCACCAAAAGCCCGGAGGTTATATGCAGTGTATAGAACTTCCAATTTGGAAGTGGGATATGATTAATAGGGATTTTTTCACTGGTTTGCCTCGTTCATTTCGGAAGTTTGATTCTTTATGGGTAATTGTTAATAGACTGACCAAATCAGCGCACTTCTTGCCGGTCAAGACTACTTATACAGTTGAGGAATATGTGAGGTTGTATATTAAAGAGATAGTTCGTCTACATGGAGTGCCAATCTCTATTATATTTGATAGGGGAGCTCAATTCACTGCAAATTTTTGGAAGTCATTTCAGAAGAGTTTAGGAACACAAGTGAATTTAAGTACAACCTTGCACCCTCAAACAGATGGTCAGGCAGAGCGTACAATTCAAACACTCGAGGATATGCTGCGAGCTTGTATATTGGACTTCAAAGGTAGTTGGGATGATCATTTGCCATTGATCGAGTTTGCATACAACAATAGCTACCATTCAAGTATTAAAATGGCACCTTATAAAGCTTTATATGGTAGAAAATGTAGATCCCCAATTGGCTGGTTCGAAAAAAGTGAAACCACCTTATTTGGGCCAGATCTTGTTCATCAAGCCATAGAAAAATTCAAAGTGATATAGCAGCGGCTAGAAACAGCTCAAAGTCGACATAAATCATATGCAGATGTTAGAAGGAGAGGACTAGAATTTTCTATAGGGGATTGGGTGTTCTTGAAGGTGTCACCAATGAAAGGGGTAATGAGGTTTGGTAAAAAAGGAAAATTGAGTCCACGCTATATAGGACCATATAAGATTATTCGAAGAGTTGGCAAAGTAGCCTATGAGTTAGAGCTAACACAAGAGCTTTCATCAGTTCATCCATTGTTTCATGTCTCGATGCTTCGGAAATGCATAGGTGACCTATCTCATACTACTCCTACTGAAGATGTACAGGTTACGGTAGATCTCACTTATGAAGAAGTACCCATTGTTATTCTGGATCGACAAGTTAGGAAGTTAAGAAATAAAGAAGTGGCTTCTGTAAAAGTATTATGGAGGAACCAACAAGTAGAAGAAGTTACATGGGAAGCGGAAGAAGCAATGAAATTGAAGTATCCTCATCTCTTTCAGATCCATGAGAAGGATGAAAATGCTAAGTCTAGATGCTCACAAGTAAGTATAAGTCTATTTGTATTATGTGATTAATAGTAGGACTAACTTAGGCTTGAACTTGTATGGGCTGGATAACCATGCTAACATTCGAGGACGAATGTTTTTAAGGGGGAAAAAATGTAACAACCTCTATTATGCGTATGCTAGTTCTATTCACGTGATACTTGACATAGCCTTATAGTATAGGTGAGCGACCGTGCTTCTTATATGATTAGTGTTGGTTTAAACTAGCTCGCAAGGTGATGTAACACCTTGCATGTTTCAGCATGTGTATTGCAAGTTAGCTCCGACGGAAGTATTTAAACTACAGGTAGTAAAGTGGTAATTGGGCCAAATGCACTACCACCTACTTGCATTAATTTGACCCAAGTTGAGTAGAAGGATAAGGGGAAAATGGACAGCCAAGGCCCAATAGTCTTAAGTCCAAAAAGGCCCAAGTGAAAAGTCCAAATAGGTGGACCACCTACTTGCATTAATTATGGCCCAAATTGACATGAATAAAGGGATAATTCGGAGTAGGGCCCAACAAGTGTTGAAGTTCCCAAAAGCCCAAGTTAAAAGGCCAAGTAGGTGGGTCACCTACTTGACAATATATGGCCAAAATTAGTCAAGAAATTCGGCCATTACACCTCCTTTTTAAAGGGATAAAGATCAGATCTTTTGCTTCATTTTTAACTTGCAAAATTTTTAGATTTCTTAAGTTTTTCTCTTGGTCTCTCTTGGCTTCAATCAGCAGCCCTAGAAAACCTTGGGTCCTTGAGTATTGCCCCATTTTCAAGTAAAAGTTTAAATGAGAGTTTCAGTTCTTGGAGTACAAGTTTAGAGGATAAATTCCTAGAAACTAAGGTAAGACTGCTGCCCACTTTTGCCTCTCTTTAAATACAGATTTGGGGTGGAGAATTTTGTATATATTTATCAAGAACTAATGGAAGGTGATAAATCCTTGAGTCAATATTCTCCTATTATGCTGAAAGATTTTTAGGGATTGATAGTGGCTGCCTTATGCATATTGTTGTTGGGGGCTGTTTGGGTATCTTGGAAAAGGATGTATGAAGTTGTATTAATGTATAGAAGAAGGGTGTGGTGGTTCACCATTGGTGCAAGGGTTGTATGGGACTACTTTCCGTCAAGTTTTAGCTATTGTTTTTAGGGCCTTAATGTGATTAGCTGCTGACATTAGCTTAATTGTGACTTATATTGTAGATTAGCATTCAAGAAGGGAGGCTGAATTATGACAGTGGTATTGGTCAGAAAATAGGGTATGTAGGGCGATTCGATTCCATATTCCTTGGCATGAAATCTGATACTTGCGATTAATGTCAATAAGTGAATTTCCTAAGTTCTATTCCTAGTAAAGGAAACATAGTGGCAACGTACGATATCCAAATAGCTAACAATATCCCCCCTCCTAAGTGTACATAATTACTTAGTTACACGTTCAATACTCCATAGTCAATTGAAGTCAATTGTGTCATTCAAGCTCTCAAGTAATGCATTAATGTTATGTAGCTCCTTATATTGTAGCTACTATCCTAAAGTATTATTTTCATGTCTCCTACTACTGTTCCGTATTTCCAAATCTCAAAAATGATTGTGACCACCAAAACAACAATCTCAAAGATTAAAGAATCTAAGTGAAGCAATTTGTGTAACTATGGGTGGCAGCTCAGGGGCGAAAGCCTAGCATGGGCCGATCCCAATGGTATAGAAGGGTGGCAGCTCAGGGGCGAAAGCCTAGCATAGTCGATCCCGATTTGTGCAATGTTGAGGACCGCATCCCAGGGGTTAAAATGCCTAGCATGGGTCATCCTCTTCTACCACTGATCAGCTGGTCATTCGTATCACATGCCTTATAAAGATCATAACACACATAAAGGTAAAGACAAAAAAATGTAACATACATGACCCCACAAGAGTTAACAGAAGCGGCCTCCTATTCTGATTTATGCACTTATACGTTGATACCTGGTTTCGTTTGAGCTCTTATTTTATATATGTAGTTGCCTTACATATTTAGTACACTTTTCGTACTGACGTCCCTCGTGGGGGACGCTGCGTTTCATGTTGCAGGCACAGGTACTCCCGCTAGTAGACCTCCTCAGTAGGAGCATACGACACTCAACTACTTTTGGTGAGCTCCAGGTTACTTCGAAGCTTTACTAATCCCTTGGTAGATTCATTTTGGTATTGTATCGTAGTTAGGGGTAAGGCGGGGTCTGTCCCGACCTACTCTAAGGGTTTTTATCTTTTAGAGGCTTTGTAGACTTATGTATATAGTTCAGTTGCATCTTAACAAGTTATGGCCTCAATGGCCAAGCCTTGTATATAAGTTTTGGGTCTACTTATGTCGGTTCGTATCGCTGCGTCCCTGGCGAACTTGTCACAAAACTTTCATAGTTACATGCATAGTAAGCACAGGTCACATGTTGGTTCTCTCGGGCTTTTAGGGCATCGAGTGTCTGTTCGTCTTAATGGGATTTGAGGCGTGACATGAGGTAGCTCTAACTCATATGCAACTTGGCCAACTCTTCAAATAATCTTATATGGCCCTATGTAGCGTGGACTCTACTTTCCCTTTTTACCAAATCTCATGACCCCTTTCATTGGCGATACTTTCAAGAACACCTAATCTCCTATAAAAAACTTTAATCCTCTTCTTCTAACATATGCATATGATTTGTGTCGGCTTTGAGTTGTTGCTAGCCGTTGTTGTATCACCTTAACTTTTTCCATAGCTTGAAGAACAAGGTCTGGTCTAAATAAAGCAGTTTCGCGCCTACTTCAAACCAGCCAATTGGTGATCTGCACTTCCTTCCATGTAAAGCTTCATAAGGTGCCATTTTGATACTATAATGATAACTATTATTGTAGGCAAACTCAATAAGTGGCAAATGATCATCCTAGCTACCTTTGAAATCTAAGACACAAGCTCGAAGCATATCCTCAAGTGTTTGGATTGTGCGTTTTGCTTGACCATCCATTTGAGGGTGGAAGGATGTACTTAAATTCACTTGTGTTCCCAAACTCTTTTGGAATGATTTCCAAAACTTTGCAGTGAATTGAGCTCCTCGATCAAATATAATAGAGATTGGAACCCCGTGTAGCCGAACTATCTCTTTAATATATAACTTTGCATACTCTTCAGCTGTATAATCAGTCTTAATTGGCAAGAAATGTGCTGACTTTGTGAGTCTATCAACTATTACCCATATGGAGTCAAACTTACGAAACGAGCGAGGCAAACCAGTGACAAAACCCATGTTGATCATGTCCCACTTCCAAGTTGGAAGCTCCATACACTGCATATAACCTCCCAGCTTTTGGTGCTCTACTTTGACTCGCTGGCAGTTTGGACATTGAGCCACAAATTCTGCAATGTCCTTCTTCATGTCCCTCCACCAATACACTCTTTTCTAGTCATGGTACATTTTAGTTGATCCTGGATGGATGGAATATCTTGAATGATGTGCTTCTGTAATTATCCTCCTTCTTAACCCATTACCATTAGGTACACACAATCTATTTTCACAACAAAGTACTTCATCTTGTGTAAGCTTAAATCCCTTTGTCGTACCTTGATTTACCTTCTCCTTGAGTCGTTGTAGAGTAAGATCTTTGAACTGCTTCTCTTTCACCTCAACTACTAATTAAGATTCTGCCGCATTATGCACTACAATTCCTTCTTTTGGGGTTTTAAGAAGACTAACTCCCAAACTAGCTAGTTGACTTAGATCCTTCGCCATCCTTTCTTTTTCCACAGTATGCTCATTAATACTTGATATTGTCTTGCGATTGAGAGCATCGGCTATTACGTTTGATTTCCCTGGATGGTATAGTATATCAACATCATAATCTTTTATTAACTCTAACCATCTTCGCTGCCTCAAATTCAGATCCTTCTGCTTGAAGATGTATTGAAAACTTTTATGGTCTGTATATATGTCAACGTGAACCCCATATAAATAGTGACGCCATATCTTTAAAGAAAATACAACCTCTGCTAGTTCAAGATCATGTGTTGGGCAGTTTCTCTCATGTGGCCGCAGTTGTCTAGAGGCATAAGCTATTACTTTACCATGCTGTGTGAGTACACATCCTAAACCAACCCCTGAAGCATCACAATATATTGTATACCCCTCTGTGCCTTCCGGAAGTACTAATACATGTGCGGAAGTTAGCCTACTTTTCAACTCTTGTAAGCTTCTTTCACATACATCATTCCACTGAAACTTAGCTGCCTTGTGTGTTAGCTTAGTTAAAGGTGCAGAAATAGAAGAAAATCCTTTAATGAACCTTCTATAATAACCTGCCAACCCTAGGAAGCTACGAACCTCTGTTGGTGTTGTTGGTCTTGGCCAATATTTCACGGCCTCTATCTTTTGTGAATCAACCCTTATTCCTTCATCAGATACAATATGACCCAAGAACGCCACTGATTTTAACCAAAATTTACATTTAGAGAACTTGGCATACTATCGCCGATCACAAAGAACTTGTAATACCTATCGTAAGTGATTTGCATGGTCCTCTTATGATCTTGAATACATCAAGATATCATCTATAAATACTATCACAAATACATCCAAGAATGGCTTGAACACCCTATTCATCAAATCCATAAAAATTGCCGGTGCATTTGTTAGCCCAAATGACATAACGAGAAATTTGAAATGACCATACCGTGTTCGAAAAGCTGTCTTGGGTATATCTTTCTCCTTCACCCTCACTTGGTGATAACCTGTTCTCAAGTCAATTTTTGAAAAGCACTTGGCACTTTGTAACTGATTAAACAAATCATCAATTCTGGGGAAGGGGTATTTATTCTTAATTGTCACTCTATTCAATTGTCGGTAGTCAATACACATTCTCAACGTGTCGTCCTTCTTACGTACAAATAACACTAGTGCACCCCATTGGGACACACTAGGCCTTATAAACCCCTTTTCTAACAAGTCCTTTAATTGTTCCTTTAATTCACGTAATTCTGCCGGGGGCCATTCTATACGGAGGAATAGAGATAGGTTGAGTTCTTGGAATTAAATCGATACCAAACTCTACTTTTCACTCTGGGGGTAAACCTGGAAGCTCTTCAGGAAACACATTAATAAATTCATTTACTACCGGAACAGATTGAAGAGTCGGTGGTTCTGCTTCCACATCTCTCACTCTAACTAGATGACATACATACCCTTTTGACATCATCTTCCTCGCCTTCAAATAAGAAATAAACTTACCCCTTGGCGCTTTAACATTGCCTTCCCATTCAAGGACTGCCTCGTTTGGAAAGTGAAAGTGCACTCTCTTAGTTCGACAATCCACCGTGGCATAACAAGAAGCCAACCAATCCATACCCATTATAACATCAAATTCAACCATTTCTAGTTCAATTAGGTGAGCCAATATATCACGATTACAAACAGTTACTATGCAGTTACGATAGACCCTTCTTGCTATAATAGACTCACTGGTTGGTGTAGACACTTCAAATGGTTTATTCAATAATTTTGGTGTTCTTTTAAGCTTCCCAGCAACTAGTGGAGTGATATACGATAGTGTGGAACCAGGATCAATTAACGCATATACGTTATGTGAAAAGATGAACAATGTACCTGTTACTACGTCAGGTGAAGCCTCCAAGTTCTATCGACTCCCTAGAGCATATGTGCGATTTTGGACTCCGCTAGAACTAGCTGCTCCTCTAACACCTCTACCACGACATATAGGAACCTGTTAACCTCTACCTAAAGGAGGAACCGATGATAACGATGCAACAGTTGATCCAATAGGTTGTGCTATATCATCCATACGCCTTTTAGGGCAATCTCTCATTAGGTGCCCTGACATACCACACCAATAACAGGCATCTGTTCCAATACGACATATACCTAAATGACTCCTCCCACATTATTTACAAAGCTGTGTAGGAGGCATTGATTGGCTTGTACTGCCCTGCTCTGGATATCCCGATGTCCGTGAATCTTGGCTCTCACTCTTTTGCCTAAACTGATTGCCTCTCGGCCATTGAAATTGGGGTGGAGCGCTAGCTGTAGAGTAGGGAAATGACGGCCTAGCTGGTCTATTAGAAAACCGAGGCTTAAATTCACCTTGGGGTGGTGTAAACTGCCCGGTAGACCTAGCCCTCTTGGACTGACCCCTTTCTGTCTCTTGTGCCCTTCTTCTCTGCTTTTGATCCTCTAATTTCTGTGCAAAAGCTTGCATCCTTGCTATCTCCATGTCTTTATTTAAAGAAGCAATAGTACAATCTCTAACCAGATACGAATCCAATCTATCCACATATCGATAAACTCTATCCTCCATAGTAGCAACTACATTGAGAGCATACCTGGACAAGGAATTAAATTGGAGACTGTACTCTCTCACGCTCATACCCCCTTGGTGAAGATTTAAGAACTGATTTGTGCGGGCCTCTCGAATCTCCAATGGCAAATAATGATCAAGAAACGTCGTTTTTAAATTCTTTCCAAGTAGTTGGAGGTGCATCTGTACTCTTAAATTGCTTCCAAGTTTCATACCATAATATAGCCACACCCTTTAATCAATATGTTGCTAGCTCAACAGCTTCTTTACCACTCACGTGCATAACATCCAAAGTTCGTTGGATTTGATCAATAAAGTCTTACGGATCTTCATTAGGATCTGACCCGGTGAATGATGGAGGGTCTAAATTAAGGAAATCACGTATTCGCGTGCTAGCTGCCCTATCTGCACCACCAATACCCACAATTGGGCCTTCTTGCCTTCCACCTTGGCCAGCAACTATATGAGTCAATAATTGAACTGCAGTCCTCAAATCTTGATCGATAGCATTAATAGTGGGTTCTTGAGGTGCAGTTTCCCTCCTTAGATATTCTGGAGATGGAGGGGTCGGGGAAGTCTGAGATAGAGACTCATCTTGAGCCTCACTTTGAACAGCTTGATTAGGTGGTGGTTGGCTGGTACCTTCTTGGGTAGCCACATCTACTCGCTTACCTGTACTTATACTCCTCATAACTGGCATCTTTGCTATAATAAAGCAATTCATAAGTTAGATACGATTCTCCTACAACAATGGTTCTATCGCACGATCTAAGAAATGAAAGAAAAGAAACAATTCCTACATGTCTCATAGCTTCCTGTTTATAAATGTGGTGAACAACACATCCATAAGCAAGACTCTACATAGACACGACTTTGTAGACTCCCTAGGATGACCTACTCTGATACCACTTTTGTCACGCCCAAAATCCCATTAAAGCGAACCAGCACCCATTGCCTAGAAGGCTCGGGAGAATCAACCTGTAATCATGCTCTATCTATGAACATTTAAAGGTGCTGCCATAGTGGATAACATGTTTTCTTGAAAGTAGACAGCATTAACAAGCCAAAAGAAAGTGCACATGACTTGGCCGTTGGGACCATGATATCTACAAAGCCTCTAAATGATAAAACATTATGGGGTTAAGGTCGGGACAGGCCCCGGGCGCCTTACACTCAGCTACTATACAATACCAAAATATATGCTATAGACTCGGAAAGCCCCGAATCAACCTAGAGCTCAACAATAGCCGCTAGATGTCCTGGTCTCCTACTGGGGAGATCTACTAGCTCCTGTACCTGCAGCACGAATTGCAGGTCCCCCAAGAGAGACGTTAGTACAAGAGAATGTACTGAGTATGTAAGGCATAAAGTACTGTATGTGAAATAAGAACTCAAATGAAACCATATACCAATGTAAGGATACAAGACCACCTTTTCTCATATTATGGAATCAGATACTTTACCTTCTTTTCGTTACTTTATCATTCTTTACTTTACACTTTGTGCACAACATATAGTACAAATGACCAGCTGATCAGTGGTAGATATATAAATTGGGATCGACCCATGCTAGGCTTTCCTTTAACCCCTGGGATACCACCCGTAATATTGGGATCGACCCATGCTAGGTGATTCTTACACCCCTGGGATACCACCCATCAATAAGCAGATTCATTTAATATCTTTCCATTAACATTTGAGAAGATTCTTTTGGTGGTTATTTTGAGTTGTGGGACTATGTAGTGAACAAGTGACGTGTAATAATCATATAATGCAGGAACAACAACGTAGAGAGTAGTTACACAATTTAATGAAATGCATAGGAGCTGAAATAATATATAGACCTTATTTAGTTAAAAGGAGAACTCATGCAGGGTATTCAATGTATATGTACAAATTTGACAATGAACATGTATTGGAACGTGCAAACATGTTAAAGAGTGAGAACAAGGTCATAAGTCGTGTTGGAGCTGGTAGGCTACCTCTATGTGTTGAGGACGAGTCTAGATTTCATGTCAATTAGTAGGAAATTAAAAAGCCTTACTTACCTTGTTGTACCACCTTGTAGTTACATTGAAGTACCTCCCTATCTTTTCAAATACTTATCTACAATAGAGTAGGTGATAAACTCGTATTAGTAGTTACTAAACATGCTTAGGCAGTCCAATCTCACTCAACAATAATGCTCAGGCAGCAAACCCGTAATTACCAAACTAAGGGTGTTCTTTCAATCCCCGCCTTGTTTTATTGCATTTGTACATTACACAGCTATATTTCAAAATCAACAATTTACACCCTTTCCAGACATCAAACAGTTGTCCCCAAAATGTTTACGCATCAACCTGTCCCAAAACAGTCTTAACAATCCAACATACAATAGAGGACGTGAAACCATAGTTTTCCATCATCATCCCACGAGTTCTTATCAACAGTATACTTAAAATATCATACTTAGACTCGTGTTTAAGGAAGACAAAGATAGGGCAGTCATTTTACCTTAATTCTTATAACTCGTTTTCTTTTAACTTTAACTCTTCAATAACTTGAGCTTCCCTTGCAAGGGCTTGGGTTTATCCAAGAACCCTAGGAAATTTGTGGCTGCTGCTATGCTTTGAAAGAGAGAGGAGAAGCTTAGAGAGAAATTTGATGTTTTTATCTATTCTTAAAAGTGAGGAAATGGCCAGCAACTTTGGGATTATAAAGGTCTTATTTTTCCCCACCTCTTAAGTTTTAATATCAACCACTAATTTGTCAAAGTGGTCCAAGTAGGTGATGCATCTACTTGGAATTATATATACACAAAATGGGCCCTTTATGTACTCATCTTGGGCTGCAATCTTTCCCCTTTCTAATATTAAGCCATGGACCAGAATTATACCATTAATTTGGGCCTTAATCTTTATTGGGCTCAAGTAGTTGGAGTTGACAGATTGGTGTGAGGCCTCATCTCCATTCCCTTTTCCTTTTTATTTAATTTGGGCCTCAAGTGAGCCCACTAATGCATGAACTAATATTCCCCATCTACCTAGCCCATTTGAGCTAAGCAGGTGGTGACACTTACTAGCTTTATAAAGTCCAACAAGCACCTCAATTCTTTTATTCGTTTTCCGAGCATAATCTCCTTAGTTTAACTCAAAACTTATATACACTTGATCACCTTAACTTTTAGACCTACATATAGCCCTTCGATCCAGAATTGAAATACTTCTAAAATTTAAAGTTCACTCGATCGTGCAATATTGCAATGTACGGGAGTTACCCTTATAACTTCTTTATTGTCACCATTCATCTAGGAAATCAAGTTCATTACTTATACCACCAAGCTAAATCAAGTTCCATATGTGCAGAACTTGTACACTTAAAATACGGGGTGTTACAATTATGACCACCAAAACAACAATCTCAAAAGATATAATGATCATCTAAAGAGCAATCTCTAAAGAGTTATGATTATCCAAAAAAACAATATCAAAAGAGTTATGGACATCAAAACAACAATCTCAAAGATAAAGAATTTAAGTGAAGCTATATGTATAATTATGGCTGGCAGCCCAAGGGCAAATGCCTAGCATGGGTCGATCCCAATTGTTATAGAAGGGTGGCAGCTCAGGGGCGAAAGCCTAGCATGGGCCGATCCCAATTAGTATAAGAGGGTGGCAGCTCAGGGGTGAAAGCCTAGCATGGGCCGATCCCAATTTGTGGAATTATGAGGACAGCATCTCAGGGGTTAAAATGCCTAGCATGGGTCATCCTCTTCTACCACTGATCATCTGGTCATTTGTATCATATGTCTTATAAATATTATAATGCAAAGAAAAGTAAAGAAAAGAATGTAACATACACGATTCCACAAGTATAAGCAAAGGTGGTCTCTAATCCTTATTTATTGCTATTTGGTTTCACTTGAGCTCTCATTTTACATATGGTCGTATTATGCCTTACATATTCAGTACATTCTTTCGTACTGACGTCCCTTATTGGGGATGCTGCATTTCATGCTGTCAGGTACAGGTACTCAACTAGTAGATCTCCCCAATAGAAGCACATGATACTCAACGGTTGTTGGTGAGCTCCAGGTTGATTCGGGGCTTTGCCGAGTCTTTACTATGCGTATTTCATAGTGGTACAGTCATGGATTCCAGTAGAGGCTTTGTAGACATTGTAAAGCTATCATCTGTATTCATAATTTCACTTGTCACATGTATCGGTTCAACTAGTCAATATGTGTTGTATATGAAGCTTCTCATCAGTAAATCTATCTGCATAGTAGTTTACTTTCTAATCACAGGTCACTTGTAAATCATGTGTTCATATGGTACTTGTCCGCCTTACCTAGGGTTGGGGTGTGACAATGAGGATAATTTTCTTATAAACAAAAGGAATCAAAACAACTTAAATGTTCTAAGCGGCAAAAAAATAGTGAAATATTATCCAAACCGAAATAAGACTAGAACACAAAAGAAGTTGAGGCATGTTGTGAAAGAATTGATTCAACTTTGAATTATCACAAACTTACCTACCTATGATTACTTTTACACCACTTCGACAAAAGCGAGAATGAACGGCGAAGAAATCAAATGACATCACATATACACTCACAACTGAAAAAAATCAATCAATCTCCCAAACTATCATCAAAATATTGAAAGAACTCCATTTACAGTTCAACTAACTAGTCATAACTCATGTAACATCGAATGAGTCATTGCCTCAATGCACCTAAACAATCAAACATCACAACACTGTGACTACCACATATTTAACCAAATGATGATCAATTTAAAGATATAAACAAACTAATACATTATACTCCAACAAAACTTATTTTAACTAACCAAACCACTAAGGAAAATATGACTTTCAATTCATGCTAAGTGCAAGAAGCCAACAGATAACATCATCATTCACAGTGGACAAAAGATACCTGAATAACAAAGATTTACCAATAAGTAGAATGATGCGAATATATACTTTAAGTTTTTAAAAAAAATAAGTCAACTCAAAATAACACATTCATGAGAAAATCAAAGTTTAACACCATTTTAAAACCCACCTAAAACGAACAGAAAATACAACATATTGAAGTGTTCAAACTGTATTAAGGCATACCAAACTATTTTGGACAGTAACAAAACAACACACATGATTCTTAAAGAGAGAGTGAGAGAGAGATAAAAGCGAGAATTTTATGGAGGAAGGAGGTTACCTTTCTTGAAGTAGCGTTCTGGGACAACGACAATGCGATTATACCACCTATGAGCTGAGAATTCCGATGAACCCAGAAGTGTGATGAACGGAACAAGAGAGTGCAACTAAGGCCCGAACTAGTTCTCCTCTCTATTTTGAGTGTATTTCTTATATATTTCTATATCAATATCTGTTTCCAACCCCTTTTGTGAGTTGTTCTCTTCTTTGTAGGTAAGTTGTGGCTAACCTTAAAAAATAAAGAGAAGATGAGAGGAAATATTAGGTCGGATTGAGGGAGGGAAACAGATGAAAGAATGGGATAGGGATGAAATTTGAAATTCAAAATTCGGAATTCCTCTTTCATGGACAAGAATATACCAATTGATTCCAAACCTCAACAAATCGGAAGGGAGAGGAGGGGAGGTGGACAACTTTGATTGATTCAAGCGCCCTTGAAGCTCTACGTGGTGAAATCTCTTGCTAGAAAGGACGGGGGACGTGGCTACACCTGTTGTACGAGTGTACTGTTGTTAGTGGCGTACGCAGGATTTCTTCATTTTTCTTACAACTATAAATTTTGATTAAATTTTATTTATTTTTTAAAAAAATTCTATTATTTAAATTAGATAATAGTATAGAATTTTAAATTGAATAACTCACATCTTTATATTATTAAATAAAGTTTCATACAACATTATTTAAAAGATTGTATTGCAAATAAAACATTACCATCTTTAAAAGAAAATGGAAAAAAGAAGAAGTTATAGGGAGGGGAAAAAAAGAAGTTAGAAAGAGATGATTCAAATCATATTAATAAAGCTCAATTCAAGTACATTACTACCGTTATCTCCCAGATTTCATATTTTGAAAGGTACATAGTATCCTCATTATAAACAGGACTAAATATATATATATATATATATATATATATATATATATATGTAAAAAAAATAGAATAATAGATCTCCATTACTACACAATTAAATTTAGAACAATATGATTTAATCTGCACAATTAGTTATTCAGGGTCAAATAATAGAGGATTGCAAATACAAAAAAATAAAATAATTATTATGAACAAGTAAAAATAAAAATTCAAGCACATAATAAAATAAATAGAATAGCAAAAAAAATACTAACATGATATGGAGATTTGAGATGCCGAATAACGATAATGGATGGACAAGAACGGAAAGAAAATTGAAGAAACTCAAAAGTAAATATATAAATATAAGGATTTAAGGATTCAACACTATTTTTATTCAACTATAATTCTAATCGATAAAGGACTCAAAGATTTTGAGTTTTATTTTAATTTGTAAAAATAAAAAAGAGTAGTTAGATTTTGAATGAATTAGAGTGGATCGGTAGGATTTTAATGAAGGGACCTACTGTTTTGAATTTTAAACAAAAAATTGTAAAAAAAAATATATATAAAACATGGAGAAAAAAGCAAAAATTAAGAGAAAAGAAGAAAAAAGTGAAGAAAAACTCAAAAAAAAACACCTACAAGGGAATCAAACTCGGGACGCAACACATTCAATATAGCGCCCCTTCCATCTGCGCTAGGACCGTTCTCATGTAAGGAGTGTCCTTTTAATTCATTTTACCTTTTAATATTTATTTTTATTTTTTATATAGCTATATTCCGTAAAAACAATTGACAAAGTTGTGTCACGTGACACACCTTACATGTACATAAATCTACCCCTAACTGTTGTATAAGTTGTCGAGGCGAAGGGGGAATACGACGTACTATTGTACAAGTTGTCTAGGCGAAGGAGGAATACGACGTACTGTTTTACAAGTTGTCGAGGCGAAGGAGAAATACGACGTAGTGTTGTACGCGACTGGAATCGTGTTTCACTCTTTGTGTTTTGATGTGTTGTTGTTGTATTCACGTTGTGTGATTAATGAATGTTTGTGAGCGTTACTGATGTGAAGACGTCGTGTCCTCTGTGAACGTTGGAAGTGTTGGAATTAAAGATTTGTAGTAGACGTCGTGTTCATATATGTTGTTGTTGCCGCTTGGAATTGTGTATTGTCGTTGCTTGTTTTATGTATTGTAAATGTTGGAGTTGAATGTGGGCTGAGTGTTACAGGAATTGGGTCGGTGGGGCAAGCACAGTTTTTGTCTTTTGATGGGTTGGAGGTGAGGCAACAAAGGGGTTACATTTGTAATTCACAACTTAGCCAAATGAAGCTAAGAGTGTAGTCAAATTGAGTTGGTTTGGTGGATACGACTATAATTTTAATAGGACAAATTAATATAATTAACTACGAGCTTCTTAATCTTAACGAAATGAAAATAGTTAACCTAAATATAAACTAAACTAATATAAAGAAATATTTAACTAAAACTATAAAATCTTTCGAGCTTCTTTAATTTTTCAAACGATTTAAAATAATTAATTTTATGAAATTCAAGTTATTTTTATATAATTTTGTCACTTTTGAAAAAAATAATTAAAAGATATATATATATATATATATATATATATATAGTAATTACATTGGGATGGTCAAAATTGGCCATCAACAGTAATTACACAACCTAGTAATTACATTGACCTTATTGTTTGCCACAATATAATTAGATCGTAATTACTAGTGTACTCTTTGGTTGCACAAGTGTAATCATAAGGTTATATTGATTTTTAAAAAATAAAAATTAATCATCTAAAATTAATAAATTATATTAGACAAATAAGAGCCTTTATAAATGATATTAAATTGAATATTTAAGATATATATTGGCTTTTGATAATATATTGATTAATAAACATATGTCCTTAATTAATATTATAAAAAAATCATTTTTTGATATTTTAATTAAATTAATCATAAAAACTAAAAGTACAAAAATTTCTATGAACATCAGGAAATGCATGTTTGACAAAAATATTAATATTATAAAAATAATGTCATAAAATTATAAAAATATTTGACAAATAGATAATCTATCTACTCTAACTAAAAAAAAATAGCTTTCTAAGTAATATATCGAGTCAATGTCTCAAAATGTCACTCAACTTTGATAATTTATCTAGCAAAGTCATTAAACTTTGTTTTGTATCAGTAAAATCACTCAACTTAAACCTATGTATCGATAAAATCACTCAACTTAAACATTTGTATCAATAAAATACTCAACTTAAACCTTTGTATCAATTAAATTTATCATTAAAAAAATTTGACATAGCAAAATATGTTCTTTTTTATGTTAGGTAAATATAAACTCCATAATAAATAGGAAAAATTTAAAATCATAAAACAAAAGGAAGAAGAAAAGGACCCGTAAAAAGAGCCCTCGTTCCGCCTACGTGGCATGTTTAGAAATCAACATTCTAAAAAATTTAATTAATTTAATTTTAATTTTTTATATATTTATATATATAACTATATAAGAAATGAGAATAAGGAACCTCCTCTCCGTCAACATGACAGTTATTTGGAGTTGACATTTAATTTGAGGCTATTTTAGTCCATCCATGCCTTTCCAAAGTTGTTTATTGCTTTTTCTAAAACATGTGTAGTAAGTTTATGCAAAGTAAGCTATTTTCCATTAAAATGCAAAGTAAGCTCTTTTTCAGTTGCTTTAATGTTACTTTAATAATAACTAATATAAATGCTAGTAATACTTATCATATTTAATTAATTTGTCAATTTAGAAATAGTTGAATAATTAAATTTTCTCATTTTGATAAATAATATAATCAAGTAGTTATGAATATTATATTTAGTGTGAAAGTTTTATGAATAATTGAATAACATGTATAAGATCTGCCAATTTGATTGAACATGCGAACAATTTAACAAGATAGAAAAATAAATGTTATATTAAATGTATGGTTCACTGGTGTAACTTGTAAATAATTTAGTATTTATTGACTTGATAAGACATGTCCAAAACTTAACAAAATATATATTATACTAAAATGAAGTCTGTTTAACATAGATAATTTTCTGTTATTCTAAATATGTAAATTTATTTATTTATTTTGAATAATTCTTTTAAACGGAGAAAAATTCTAAAAATGACACATAAACTATTTGTGGACCGTTACCTTTTTTTCTTAGAGAAATTAATTAGATAGTCATTCAGCCTAATTGGAAAATGTATATAATAAGTGTATAATCTATATATACAAAAACTTATCTATATACACACCTTGAAATTGATGGATTGCATTCATCTGTGTGAGATTCCTTGAAGCTGATTGCATTCATTTGTGTGAGATTCCTTGATAAAATAAAATTAGTTGGCTCTATGGCTTATTGACCATTGAAAATAGTTTATCTATTGCTTGCATTCTATTCAGCCACTATTAGACGATAGTTTGTTATAGTGGTTACTTACTGCTCAGTGATCACCAACTCAAAGCAGTTGGAAAAGATATAAAATTGCCCTTAAGTCACACCCCAATTTAGGGGTACACATGTCACATGCGACTGACACCCAATGCCTTAAGCTAATACTGAACAAAGCACAATGGCATCTACCCATTCATGAACAATGCAATATAATATTCCATAAAATTTTGATAATCATTCAATTAAATATATGAAGACTTGGAAATATCAAAATAGTGTGTGGAATCAAAGTAGATAATACATATCACTATCATGTCTTATGCATGTAGCTAGACCTCATAGTACTTGTCATACGACCTCTAAAGTTGTAGATAAACAAATTGAAACAAAGAGAATATTAAGTGAGGCTAGCAAGGGGTCCAAGTATTATTGGTCCAATCAGTTCTGATAGACCTGTTATGCTTAGTATTGATTAGGGTCTAGTCTGGGGAGGGGAGGGGGGTTACCAGAATGAGTCCTAGGGATTTTCTTGATTGACCCAAACCATCGCAATGATTAGAAATTTTTAGTCTTTTAAAATAACTAAATCAACCATGTAGACGTTAGGACCCCCACCAACGGTTATAATCAACCCAACCCCTTCCCTGAACACCCCTACCCTCCTTAACCCCCCATACACTATAAGTATTCATTATTCTTTCTTATTTTCTCACAGTTACTAACACTCTTATATATATATTCTCTCAATCTCTCTTCTCAATTCTAATTTATATTTTTTTGCTATTGTCTAATAGGAGTTAGAAGATTTATTTAAAGAAATTTGCAAGCTTCAATCGTTATCCCTGAATTCAAGCTTTTGGTTATATATGTATGCTTTTACGTAGATATTTGATACATTCGTTTCAACTTTCATCTCTTTATTTGTTTATTTATTATATTTTTTTTTAATATTTATCTTTTTTTTTCTTATATTATAATTATTTTAAACGTTAAATATGGATTCCGTTAAAAAAAGTAGTGGTGAAAAATAAATTTATGGAAAAAAAAAGGTGCTACTAGTAGGGGTGGGGGTGGAAGTAGTTCTCATTGCAGCCAAGATTTAAAATTATGTAACACCCCGTATTCTACGTGTAATAGTTCTATTTATATGATGCTTATAAATTGTCGTGGTATAGTTATGGACTCGGTTTCCTATGTGACTAGTGACAATAGAATAGGTTTAAAGTTGTAATACCCCGTGCCTTCCAACACATAGACTAAGTGAACTAAAGAAAATTCAAACTCGAGATAGTAAAAGGTGGTATTTGATGTAAAAGTCAAAGTGGTCAAGTGCGTATTAGTGTTACGGTCTTGTAAAGAAACTAAGATTGGTAAAATGGTGTATAAAATAAGTGAGGTGCTTGCTTGACTAAACTATGCTAGTATGTGACAGGTAGGTGATGCACCTACTTAGAATTAGTGGACTACATTTTAAGTGAAAAGGGAAAGTAGGTGATGCACCTACTTAGAATTAGTGGACTACATTTTAAGCTAAATGGGCAAGTGGGTGATGCACCTACTTAGAATAAGTGGAATGCATTTTAAGTGAAAAGGGTAAGTAGGTGATGCACCTACTTAAAAACTTGTGGCAGAAATTAAGGAGGTGATGCACCTACTTGCTTAAAGTAAAGGACCATATTATTTCTCCAATTTATTAAGTGAAAACGTCCAGAAGGGACCTCTAAAGCACTCAAGCTTATCACATCTCATTCATCACTTATTCTCCAGAAAATTACTCCCAAGGGAATCAATAGAAACTCCAAGCGTTTTGGTCTACGGCTTCACTAGTAAAATCTGAAGAAAATCCTTTGTTTTTAAAGAACAAGTTGGTAGAACATCTCCCTTATTAAGGAATTCAAGTGAATAAGCTGATTTAACATCAAGGAAAGGGGTAGAGGACAACCTAAAGTCTTAGCAAGTGATATTTCTGTCCAGTAAGGTAAGCTATGAAAATTTCCATCCCTATCATGTTCTTTCATTGTTTGGGAAAGTTTGTATGTGTTACTAAATTGAGGAGTGTTGCCTCTATATGATATGTTGTGAGCTTGGTAAATGTTCATGAAAGGTGTGATTGTTGGGACAGACATGGAGTGGAGTCCCCTTAAATTTTGATTGTGAGCTCGTTTTGAGCATCTTAAATGTAATGTTAGTTGGAACTCACGGGATGTTGATCGGAAGTCGTGAGTTCATATTGCTACCTCCACATTGTGATGCTTAGGGACTGTTTTGTGTATTGTAAAATAAGGGGGTGTGGCTGGATATGTGTAGAGAAGTCATAGGAACTGGTTAGAGGATAGAACTTTGAAAGTGTAGTGATATACCACTTAATTGAGTGTTGCATGAGCTTACTTCCTGCCATCCCTTTGTATACTGTTTTCCAAACGTGATGAAGCCGGAGGAGTTCCGGAGGACCTTATAAGAAGGTTGTATAGTATATAAAGAAATTATAGGAGAATGGGTGGGAATGATACCCTTGATGGGATCAATTATAGATTTACTGCCAATTATTGTTTTGGTCTGAACAAGTAGCCCAAACTTGTTGATCGGCTACTAATACTAGTTTTATTATTTACTCCATTGTAGATAAATAATGTGAAAGGAAGACGGTTAACTCATTGTAATATCCAAAGTTATGCAGCAAGGTATGTAAGGCTATTCAATTTCCTATTTCTTTGGAATGAATCCAACACTTTGTATTACAAAGTAAGATTTCTAAGTGCCCTTGGTAGTGACTCATCCATAGTGAAGTATAAGATCACCAATGTAGCTAATTATCTTATTCCTACTCCCTAGAGCGTTGAAATGAGTGCTCTAATATGAGTTTATGTACGTGCTTACTCTACCAAGTATTAGCATTCAAAGTTTAAACTTGTTTCATCGTCAAAGTGCTAACCCTTGGCACGTATTCCTCTTATATAAATCAAAATGATCCTAGATTACACGTGGTACATATGTTTATATATTGGATATACAATCTGCCCATATATTGCCAACTTGCTTCAATTGTCTACTCCATCATATAAGTCATCTTTCCACATGTTCACATGTTCCCTTTATTGGTTATCACTCCCATTGTGTTAGACTATAATGCTACCTACAAAGATCCTTACTTGCTCTATTGTACATTTTATATGTACTTACTTGGAATATGTATCTGCCCCTAAGTTGAATCTTCCGACGTTCATGTATACGTTGTATTTGTTATTAGTTATTAAGTATTTGGCTATCATATAGAGTTCAAATCTATGGGCTGAATGTTAAATGTCTTCACCTGATATGTGCTTCAATTTGAGATGTCAAAATGCTTACTGAGTCATATAAGATCCTAAGTATTACGTTGGTAGATTTGCTTCTCATGTCATTGTTATTATCTTAAGTCCATATTCATATGTCTTCTACTACTGGTCTGTAGTTCCAAATCTCAGAAATGATTGTGACCACCAAAACAACAATCTCAAAGATTAAAGAGACAAGGTAAAGTGAATCTTTATCATTATGGGTGGCAACTCAGGGGTTAAAATACTTAGCATGGTCCGATCATAATTTTAGTACTAAAGGGTGGAAGCGCAGAGGTGATAATACCTAGAATGGGCCAATCTCAATCTATATTTTTATGGGTGGCAGCCTAGGGGCCAAAATCCTAGCATGGGTCGATCCCGATTTGTATATTTATGAGAATCGTATCCAAGGGGTTAAAATGCCTAGCATGGGTAATCCTCTTCTACCACTGATTAGCTGGTTATTTGTATCATATTCCTTATAAAGATTATAACACACGGAAAAGTAAAGAAAAGAATGTAGCATACATGATTCCAAAAGTATAAGAAAAGGTCGTCTCTAATCCTTATCTATTTGTATTTGGTTTCACTTGAGCTCTTATTTTACATATGGATGTATTATGCCTTACATATTCAGTACATTCTTTTGTGCTGGCGTCCCTTATTAGGGATGCTGCATTTTATGTTGCAAGTACCGGTACTCAACTAGTAGATCGCCCCAATAGAAGCACATAATACTCAGTGGTTGTTGGTGAGCTCCAGGTTGATTTAGGGCTTTGCCAAGTCTTTACTATGCGCATTGTGATAGTTATACAATCATGAATTTCAGTAGGGGGTTTGTAGACATTGTAAAGCTATCATATGTATTCATACTTTTACTTGTCACTTGCATCGGTTCAGCTAGTCGACATGTGTTGTATATGTAGCTTCTCATTAGTAAATCTACTTGCATAGTAGTTCACTTTCTCCTCATAGGTCACTTGTAAAGTAGGTGTTCATATGGTACTAGTCACCTAGGGTTGGGGTTTGGCAAAAGTTGTATTAGAGCAGTTCGTCCTAAGTAGTCTACAAAGCCATGTCTACAGGGGCGGATTTAGGAAGGGTGATGGGGTGTCACGTGACACTGCTTCCTCAAAAAAAAAATTCTAAATTAGATATACGATTAGAAGGGAAAAACAAATAAAAGAAATATATACCACAAGGTGACACTGCTTAAGCATAAGTTGTACGTAGCTCGGTTGGCAAAGTTTTGGAATTTTAAAGATCAGGTCGCGGGCTCAAACCTACATAACCTCTTTTTTCATACTGTTTTTTTTTTTGGTTTTTCTCCCTTCTTTCTTACTTATTTTATGTTTTTTCTCCTTGTTTTTCACTCTAGTACTACTTATTAATTTTGAATACATTTTTAAAAAACCCAATCAAAATAAGTATTAGTATATAAATATAAGGTGGCACCACTGACGAAAAATCATGCGTATGGCACTGCGTGTCTAGTAGATCTAGCCTTACTTATGAATGTGTTGCGCACCACATTTATAATTAGGGGGCAGCTTGGACATTTAGAAAATGTTACTTTCCTTCAAAATCCAGATCTTACAACAGAGCGAAGTTAAGAAGTCAATTTCCACTTGTATCGGATCATGTTATTCATATTATGCTTACTATGGTAAGGTTAACAGTAGCTAAAATGTCAACATGCAACCTACCATTATTTTTGATAATTTAGGTCATTGACGCAAGCCAAAAATGTTTTAGGTGTTTTTGATTATTTTTTAATATTTTTCTTGATTTTTATATTTTTCGGGCATTTACGGAAAAAAATTATTTTTTTCGTAAAGCTATATTTTCGATATTTTAAAGTCATTGCTGCGAGTCGAAAAAAGTTTTAAGTTGTTTTTATATTTTTTTAATATTTTGTTGATTTTAATATTTTTCGGTCATTTACGAAAAAATATATAATTTTTTTTTGAAAATTTTATTTTCGATATTTTAAAGTCATTGGTGCAAGTCAAAAAAAATTGAGGTGTTTCATATTTTTTATATACTAGTTTTTCGACACAATTCTGAAAATTTAAGCGAAGATTTGAATAAAAAGTTTTGCACAAAATAATATTGCAGATTCTTTTGTGAATGTTCAATGTGAATCGTCGTATATATCTCTTATTCACGCGAACCTATGACGATGGTCAATGAAAACTTTTATTAGTTAAATGCAATAATGTATATATTTATTTCAATTTGATGAGGTTCGATCATGTAAGTAGTCCTGTCACACTAATATTACCTTATAGAATATATTTGTTGTGTATTTTTCTTGTCATCTAACCACGTGTGCTTTCCACGTGTATTCCACGTTAATCTGTTTAGATGTCATATAAACATGTGGAGAACAATTACATTTTATATTTTAGAACTATTTTTGTATATTAATTTTTATTTATAAGTTATAACATAATAGATGACGTTCTTGTTGTTGGCTCTCGTATTTGACTTCTTAATTGACTATGTACATTAACCAGTGATAGTTATCTGACTGTCCATAGTTAACTCAAAAATGTTTCCTTTTTTAACTATTGAAACTAAAAATGGTAATAAAAGAATATTTTTATCTGTGAAATCATATATATAATCACCTGTTTATTTTACACCCAACAAAATATAGTTCATATACTTGTAAACGATTTTCAATTTATTCAATCAAGCATGATTCGTCCAAGGAAAAATAACAACACCGTGTTATCACATATCTAGGGCAGTATAATACAAAAAATTATTGATAAAAAGTCAATATAAAGAAAGATGAAAGATAGAAATAATTAATCTAATAACTATGAGAATTCATAATATTATAACTAAAGAATGTAAAAGAATGTGAATAATGTTTGAAATAATTAGTAATAACTTAGAGAATTTATAAGGTTATAACTAAAGAATTAATGTGCAATATATGAATTTCTAATAAATTTAATACTTACACAAATAAATAGGACTTTTAATAAATGTTACTATTTTTTAAATATGTATTTATTCCACATTTGTGACATATATAAATACCTACCCATATATATATCATAAAAATTAGCTAATTAAATAAATAATAAAAATTAAAGTAATACAAACTTCAATTGGCATTATTACAAGTCATTTGGGCTTTTCTTCATTGAAAATACTAAAATATTAAGAAATAGTAAAATCAGTAAAAACAAAAGGTTAATTTTGAAAATACTAAAATACAGTAATAACTATTTTGATGCAAATTTCCTGACAATCTAAATCGCATAAGAAGCATTGATAAATAAAGACATTCTTTTGTCTTGAGAATTAAAATACAAATTGTGACATTTCTCTAACTCTTGAGAAGTTTAATAATTTTGGAAAAATATATTGAGAAACATATATCTACATCACAAGAGAATTTTTTAACAAAAACAAATGAATGTTGACTACATCATGTTATCTTCATATATTGGAACATTACATACTAATGTATAAACTAAGCAAAAAATTCATCAGAATTATTTTCCTTAAGTACTCGATGTTAAGAAATATACCCTCTTAGGATAAAACGACTTATTTAATCAGAATAGTGGTACCTCATATTCCGCTATACTTCAAACTAGTCAACGACAATAAATTAGAAGAAATTTCTTAAAATGCAAGAAAAAGAAGAGTAGAAGATTAAAAAAAATTGTGGATGAAAAATTAGATGAAATTCCTCTATTTATAGTCAACAAAGGGTAATATAACAAGTGTTTTTTATGTCTTATCTGAAAAGCCATGACTGTTTCGAGAAGCCACTACCCTTTGGAAAAGTCACAACTTATTGAAAAAGTCACAACTCTTTGGAAAAGTCACAACCCTTTGAAAAAAGTCACAACTTATCAGATAAGTCACAACTCATCGGAAAAGTCACAACCTCGGTTAGTGATAATATAATAATTTAACATTCAAGTTAGGAGTTCATGCTTTTAAGGTAATATATATATATAGATTATTCTTGATTTTTATATTTTTTTTGGATATTTACAAATAAAAATTGATTATTTTCTTGAAAACCATTATTTTCGATATTTTAAAGTCATTGGTGCAAGTCAAAAAAATGTTGAAGTGTTTTTATATTTTCTTAATTTTTATATTTTTCAGGCATTCATGAAATAAATTTGGTTTTTTTTTAAAACCATTATTTCCGATAATTTAAGTCATTGACGCAAGCAAAAAAAAAATTTAGGTGTTTTTGGTGTTTTTTTATATATATTTTTCATGATTTTAATATTTTTCGAACATTTACGAAAAAAATAAAATTTTGATTTTTTTTCGAAAAGCTATATTTTTTATATTTTAAAGTAATTGGTGCGAGTCGAAAAAAATTTAAGTTGTTTTTACATTTTTTAAATATTTTTGTTGGTTTATATATTTTTCGGTCATTTACGAATAAAAATTAAATTATATATTTTTTCGGATATTTACTAAAAAAATTAATTTTTTTCTTTAAAACCATTGTTTATAATATTTTAAAGTCATTGTGCAAGTAAAAAAAAAATTGAAGTGTCTTTATATATTCTTTATATTTCTCTTGATTTTTATATTTTTCGGGCATTTTCGAAAAATAAATTCATTTTTTTAAAACCATTATATTTGATATTGTAAAGTTAGTGGTGCAAGCTGAATATTTTTTTGAGGTGTGTTTTTATATTTTTCTTGATTTTTTTATTTTCCGGACAATTACGAAAAAAATAAAATTTTGCATTTTGTTAAAATAATTTTTTTTGACATTTTTTAGCATCACGCATCGCATCCCCCCTCACAAGGTGTCGCGCGGGATGGAACCTGGCCTCCTATGCGCCTTGAGCGCCCTACTGGCCTAAATGTGAGTCTACGTTGACAAACGTCGCGGCTAGTGGTGGTTGAAACTCAATCGCTTTGTTGGCGCGGCTACAACCTGTCGTGAGTTTTTTGGATATTTACGAAAAATATAAAGTTTTAATTTTTTTTGAAAACCATTATTTTTAATATTTTAAAGTTATTGAGGCAAGCCAATTTTTTTTTTTTTTTCAACATTTTTTTAAAAATTTTTCTTGATTTTAGTATGTTTCGGACATTTACGAAAAAACATAAACTTTTATTATTTTTTGGACATTTAAGAAAAAACATTAAATTTTTATATTTTTTCGATCATTTACGAAAATATAAATTTTTTATTTTTTAAAAATAATTATTTTTGATATTTTAAAGTCATTGGTGCAAGTTAAAAACTTTTTTGAGGTGTTTTTGTATTTATATATATATATATATATATCTTGAATTTAATAATTTTTTGGCTATTTACGAAGAAAATAAATTTTGATTTTTTTTTAAAACCATCATTTTCGGTAATTTAAGTAATTGACGCAAGCCAAAAGTTTTTTTAGGTGTTTTTGACTCCTTTATATTTTTCTTGAATTTTATATTTTTTGGATATTTACGAAAAAATATAATTTTGATTTTTTTTGGATATTTACGAAAAAAAGTAAAATTTTGTTTTTGTTTTCATCAATCTATATTTTGATATTTTAAAGTCATTAGTGCAAGTCAAAAAAACATTTAAGTTGTTTTTATATATTTTAGATATTTTTGTTGATTTTTATATTTTTCGGTCATTTAAGAAAAAAAATTTGAAAATGATTATCTTTGATATTTTAAAGTCATTGTTGCAAGTCAAAAAAATTTTTGAGGTGTTTTCATAGTTTTTATAATTTTTTATTGATTTTTTTATTTTATCAGATATTTACTAAGAATATAATTTTGACTTTTTTTTTATTGAAAACCGTTATTTTTGATATTTTAAAGTCATTGGTGTAAGTCAAAAGAAAATTTGATGTGTTTTTATATTTTTCTTGATTTTTATAATTTTCAGGTATTTACGAAAAAAATAAAAAATTTATTTTATTTTGAAAACCATTATTTTCGACATTTTAAATTCAATGGTGCAAACCGAATATTTTTTGACTTGTGTTTTGTATTTTTCTTGATTTTTTTATTTTCTAGACATTTATGGAAAAAATTAAATTTTACAATTTGTTAAAACCATTATTTTCAAAAAATTTGAGCGTCGCGCATCGAGTTACCCTTCGCAAGGTGTCTCATGGGGTGGAAGATGGCCTCACGTGCGCCCTGAGTGTGAGGCTAACCTAAATGTTAGTATATGTCAACAAACGTCGCGGCAAGTGGTGGTTAAAATTCAACTCTCTTTGTTGTGGCGGCTACAACCCGTTGTGACTCCATTTTTCGGACATTTACGAAAAAAAGAAATTTTGATCTTTTTTTAAAAAACCATTATTTTCCATATTTAAAAGTCATTGACGCAAGCCAATTTTATTGTTTTTGATAATTTTTTATATTTTTATTTGTTTTAATATTTATTGGATATTTACGATTTTTTTTTCTTTTTTTTTGAATATTTACAAAAAAATAATATTTTGATTTTTTTCAAAAATATAAATTTTAAATTTTTTAAAGTCATTGGTGTGTCGAAATTTTTTTCAAGTTTTTTTTTTTATTGTTTTGTTGATATTTATATTTTTCAATCATTTACGAATTTTTTTTTAATTTTGTTTGAAAACCATTATTTTCATTATTTTAATGTCATTGGTGCAAGTAAAACAAATTGAGGTGTTTTTGTATTTTTATATATATTTTTCTTCATTTTAATAATTTTTGGGATATTTACAAAAAAACAAAAAAAATTGAATTTTTTTAAAACAATTATTTTCGATAATTTAAGTCATTGACGCAAGCCAAAAAAATATTTTTAGGTGTGTTTGATTTAAAAAAATATATTTTTCTTGATTTCTATATTTTTCGGTCATTTACGAAAAAATTGAAATTTTGTTATTTTTGGACATTTACAAAAAAATAAATTGATTTTTTTCGAAAATCTATATTTTTGATATTTTAAAGTAATTGGTGCGAGTTGAAATTTTTTTAAAATAGTTTTTATATTTTTTAATATTTTTGTTGTTTTTTTTAAATTTTTCGTCATTTACGAAAAAAATAAAATATTTTGATTTTTCTAAAAATCATTATTTTTGATATTTTAAAGTCATTGGTGCAAATAAGAAAAAAATCAAGGTCTTTCACATTTTTAATATATTTTTCTTGATTTTATATTTTTTTGGATATTTTACGAAAAAAATTGATTTTTTTGGATATTTTACGAAAAAAAGTTATTTTTTTCTTGAAAACCATTATTGTTTATATTTTAAAGTCATTGGTGCAAGTCAAAAAATTTATTGAAGTGTTTTTATATTTTCTTTATATTTTTTATTGATTTCTATATTTTTACGGCATTTATCAAAAAGATAATATTTTAATTGTTTATGAAAACCATCATTTTCGATATTTCAAAGTAAGTGGTGCAAGCCAATTTTTTTTTAGGAATGTTTTATATTTTTCTTGTTTAATTTTATTTTCCGGGAATTTCGAAAAAAGAATTTGCATTTTGATAAATCATTATATTCGACATGTTTAGCGTCACTCATCACTTCGCCCCTCGCAAGGTGTCGTGCGAGGAGGAAGATGGCTTCCCGTGCACCCCTAGCACGCGTTTGGCCAAATGTGAGTCTATGTCAACAAACATCGCGTCAAGTGGTGGTTGAAACTTAACTCTCTTATATGCCGTGACTACAACTCATCGTGAGTCCAGTTTTTGGATATTTACGAAAAAATAAAATTTTGATTGTTTTTGGAAAATAAATATTTTAGATATTTTAAAGTCATTGGTGCAATTAAAAAAAATATTTTGAGGTGTTTTTTGTATTTTTAATATATTTTCTTGATTTTAATAACTTTTTGGATAGTTATGAAAAATATAAAATTTCAATTTTTTTAAAACTATTATTTACGATAATTTCAGTCATTGACGCAAGGAAAATTTTTTTTAGATGTTTTTGGTATTCGTTTTTTATATTTTTCGAACATTTACATAAAAATAAAGTTTTATTTTTGTCGAAGAGCTAAATTTTCAATATTTTAAAGTCATTGGTGCGAGTCGAATTTTTTTTAAGTTGTTTTATAATTTTTGAAATATTTTTGTTGATTTTAATAATTTTCGTTCATTTACGAAAAAATATAAAATTTTGATTTTTTTTAAAATCATTATTTTTGATATTTTAATGTGTCATTGATGCAAGCCAATTTTTTTTTGAGGTGTTTTCATATTTTTATATATTTTTTTCGGATATTTACAAAAAAAAATTGATTTTTTTCTTGAAAACAATTATATTCAATATTTTAAAGTCATTGGTGCAAATCAAAAAAAGTTATGAACTGTTTTTATATTTTCGTTATATATTTCTTGATCTTAATATATTTTCAAGTATTTACGAATTTTTTTTTTATGTTTTTTGAAAACCACCATTTTTGATATTTTAAAGTCATTGGTGCAAGCCGAATAATTTTTTGAGGTGTGTTCTTTTATTTTTCTTAAATTTTTTATTTTCCGGACATTTTGCAAAAAAAACAATATTTTGCATTTTGTTAAAACCATTATTTCCAACATTTTTTAGCGTCACACATCGCGTTTCCCCTCGCAAGGTGTTGTGCAGGGTAGAAGGTGGCCTCCCGTGCGCCCTGAACGCGTGGATGGCCTTAATGTGAGTCTACGTCAACAAACGTGCGGCAAGTGGTGGTGGCAACTCAACTCTTTTTGTTGTCGCGGGCGACAGCCCGTTGTTAGTTCATTTTTTCAAACATTTACGAAGAGAATACAATTTTGAATTTTTTTTAAAACCATTATTTTCAATATTTTAAAGTCATTGACGCACGCCAAATTTCTATTTTTGTGTTTTTGATATTTTACAAAATTATTTTCTTGATTTTTATATTTTTCAAACATTTACGAAAAAAATAATTTTTTTATTTTTTTTGGATATTTACAAAAAATATTGAATTTTGATGTTTTTTTCAAGAACTACATTTTGAAAATTTTAAAGTTATTTGTGCGAGTCGGAACTAATATTTTTGTTTATTACTTTGCATTTTGTTAAAACCGTTATTTTCGACATTTTTGAGGGTCACGCATCACGTCACCCCTCGCAAGTTGTCGCGTGAGGGTGAAAGCTGGCCTTTCGTACGCCTTGAGCGCGCAGCTGGCCTAAATGTGAGTCTACATCGACAAACGTCGCTGCAAGTGGTGGTTGAAACTCAACTCTCTTTGTTGTCGCGGCTACAATCCGTCGTGAGTTTATTGTTTTGAACATTTATGAAAAAGAATTGATTTTTTTAAACCATTATTCTCGCTAGTTTAAAGTCATTGACGCAAGCCAATTTTTTTTTTGGGTGTATTTGATATTTTAAAAATATTTTTCAGACATTTACGAAAAATAATAATTTTTTTTCAGACCTTTACGAAAAAATGTAAGACTTTTGAATTTTTTTTTCGAAAAGCTATATTTTTGATCTTTTAGAGTAATTGGTGTGAGTGGAAAAAAATTTAAGTTGTTTTTATATACAAAAAAAATTAAATTTTGTTTTTTAAAAAAAAACAATATTTTTGATATTTTAAAGTCATTAGTGATTGTCAGAATTTTTTTGAGGTGTTTTCATATTTTTTATATGTTTGTACTCCCCTATTTTTTTTTTCTCAAAATTGATCTTTTGAAAATAGATTTTTTTCAATTAAAGTGACATTTCGAAAAGAGATTATTTTATTTCAGAGTCGCCACTTGGAATTGAGTTTCTGTGTTCCAAGTCACCTTATTTTTACCCCTATTCAAAAGGAAGTTGACTCTAAATGTTAATGGTCTGCGAACCAGAAATTTGGATAAGGAATTCTATTGACCGAGGGGAAGGTGTAGGGAACCCCTCGAGTCCTGTGGTTCTAGCACGGTCGCTTTGTTGACTTATATCTGACTTGACTTAGTTTTTAAATACTTTATGTTTATTAGTCTAACAATTTACTTAAGTCCCGCTTTCTTTGATTTATTTTAAACTGACTTGTAAAACTGTCTTATTTTATTAGTGTGGTGTATTGGTAGCAGCGCTTTCCAACCTTGCCAGGAATTATTAATTTGCTTGTACATCGCACCTAAAAGCCGAGTCCACTCATTAGTTGATTCAAAGAATTATCTCTTATTAAAAGTATTGGGGTCAAAACGGGTAAATGCAACTTTGCCACTTTATAATATTCTTTATCTAAAATAGATTATGAACCTAAATTTGTTTTGTCTATAAACATCAAAATTATCATAGAATCTCTTAATTTTCTAAGGTAACTTTAACCTTAAATAATCCTTTCTATTCAAAAAAATTGCAGGGCCTATTAGCATTTAAGTGATACAATTCCAAGTTCCTCCTAATTTTACTGTAGAAAACCTGTACTTAATTAAATTCTTAAATCTTATCTTGAACACATAAAGTCATTAACCTAACTATATTCCATCAAACAATGAATAAATTTATTCAAACATTTAAACTAATTTCAAGCGAAACAACCAAAATGAATGCGCGAGAATATTTAAGAGACATAAATTAAAACATACGATGAAGCAAATTAGAAAAGGGTTGAACCTCAAATGTGTTGCTTTACATTCATAAAATTGCTTTGACTTGACCCGAGACCTCAACTCGTGGGAAACCTCAAACTCTGCCTCTGTTTTACTTCTTTTGTTATTTTGCATTTTCATGGGCGCGTGTTTTTTTTTTTTTTTGCGTTGTCATTTAATGTAGTATGTATATTTCCTCCTACTTTGTATGTATGAGTGAGTATGCATGGATCATTTAAGGGTGTTTTGTCCGTGTCCTTTTTTTATTTTTATTTTTTACATTCTGTACCCTTTTATTTTTGGGTAAATTTTAGGAATTACATAGTTTTAATATGAAATTACAATCTATCACTCTTTAGTTTGTAATTACATTAATTCCTTAAAAAGTAACACAAATTGAATACATAATATGTAGCTCGGATACATTATAACATAAATCGGATACATAATATGTAGTTCGGATACATTAAAAACTAGCATGGATACATTAAAAACTATCTCGGATACATTATAAAATAAATCAGATACATAATATGTAGCTCGGATGCATTAAATACTGGCTCGGATACATTAAAGAAATAAGGGATTTTAGAGGTCTTTAGAATAGAAGGGGATATTGGAAATAAGGGAAACATAAGACGTGTATTTCAGTAATTTTTCCTTTATTTTTTACCTTTTACTCTTTTTAATTCAATTTGTGTTCTTCTTCATTTCCTAACAATTTTTTTTTACTTACTATTTTATCAAAATAAATAAATTAAAAGGACACATATTCTACAAAGTTTTACTAAATCGACTGATCAATTAAGCTTTATTGTATAATAATTTTTTTTAACTACATTTGTATCTTTTCTTAAACATTAACAAGTCTTACAATAAAAAAAATTGAACTATATAGTTCAATGAAATTTCGAACAATCATTTCATTGAACTATATAAGAAATTAGAATTATCTTTTCGTAAAACTTAATTCCCCATAAAAGAAACCGCTACAATCTACTGATTCCCAAAGTTAATAATAAATTAACTTTAAGGAGTCACAAACTCGAATCCACGAACAAAACTCTTTTTCTTTGATGTTGTATTCTCTGCGTATTATGATTTTTCTTAACTTAAGAGTGTAATGCCTTTTGTGTGTGTGCTAAATTTTTTTTGTATCTCCTGGTCGATTTCTTTTTCCTCCCCTTTAACATTTGTGTGCAGTAACATATATAGGGGTGTGTGTCGTGCATGTGTTTGTACGTGTGTGTAGTGGTGAGGAAAATGTTGTTGGATTGAGTGGGGGTAAATGGGTAATTGGATTAGAGAAAATGGGGTGTATTATGGGATAATGGGGTCATGTAGGTAAAGATGGGGGTGATTGGTTTAATGGGAATATGGAAGAATTAGTCAGCAAGAAAGAATTTATAAAAAAAAAATGGGAAACGTGTATATGGGTACGAGATTGTATATTTGTTTTATATAATATAATATAATATAATATAACCTCTTCTTTTTTTTTAAACTAATACTAAGTAGCTAATACATTATAATTAATAAATATTAGCTTATTTGTTAAATTAAAATTCAAAGAAACAAATATTTTTATAGACTTGTTTTTCTTTAGAACAAAACTTACATTAATAAGGCAACTCTTGTTTTTAGTTTTCAAATATTTTAAAATGAACTTATGAAAATAAAATAAATAAAAATTTCTAATTTAGATTCAAACTATATAATTAAATATCGAAAGGTGTAAAATTTTAGGTTTGGTAAAAAATTAGGTGTTCACAGGATGCTCATCTTTGCTTGGGAACATGAAGAGTTTTCAAGCAAAGAAGTGAACAATAGGCCAGATTTTTGGCCTACCATTTATTGAAAGATAGAAAATAAATAAAGAAACTAAGTGTGACCGAGCCTTAGTTTTGAGCAGCCTACATATCTCAGGTTATAAGAGAATCAGGTCACGTGTAGTTCAAGTGGGTATAGAGATGGAAAATGAGTTGGAGAGTCGAGTGATGTTGAGATTCTGGTTTGTGGCTCCTGTTATTACATCGAAAAATGATAAGACTAAGGGTGTGTTTGGTATGAAGGAAAATGTTTTCCATGGAAAATATTTTCCTAGAAAATGTTTTCCTGGAAAACAAGTTGATTTTTGACTTATTTTCTCATGTTTGGTTGGTGAGTAGAAAATATTTTCCGGAAAAGATTTTTAGTGTTTGATTTATGAATGATATTTTTTTCTTGAGAAATATCTTTTATTTTTACTAGGGTAGAAAATAATTTTTGAAATTAAAAATATTTTTTAAAAACAAACTTAAATTTTTTTGGGGATGGGGTGGTAGGGGGTGGGTTGAGGGTAGGGTTGAAAAATTGAATTTTTGAAGTTGAAAATATTTTTTAAAAACAAACTTAAATTTTTTTTGGGGG
>NC_064290.1:31415983-31420590 GCF_019186545.1 Solanum stenotomum | reverse complement strand
AAACAAACTTAAATTTTTTTCTTTTTGAAGGGGGTGGGATAGGGGGCTGGGGGGCGAGGGTAGGAGGTGGGGGTGTAAAAAAATAAAAAATTGAAATTAGAAATATCTTTTAAAAACAACTTTTAGTTTTTTTTTGGGAGGGGTGGTGGTAGGGGGTGGGGTAAAAATATTGAATTTAAAAACAAACTTTAATTTTTATTTTTTTTTGGGGGGCTGGTTTGAGGGTAGGGACCAAATAAATTGATTTTTTCAACAATTTTTTTTTTAATTGGAAGTTGGAAGAGAGTTTTGGAAAATGTTTTCCTTAAGTTTTGAAGGGAAGTCATTTTCCTTAAATTTGAGGAAAATGAGTTGATTTGGAAAACATTTTCCAAAACATTTAACCCAACCAAACATGAGAAAATTGGAAAACATTTTCCGGAAAATGTTTTCCTTCATACCAAACACACCCTAAAAGGAAGAATACAAAATCCTATCTACTCTACTTGTCTTGAATCTCTTTCTTCAAGTCTTCCGTTGGATCTTCAGTTATCACCTCGCCTTCTTCTGGCGGGTACCTTAATCTCAAAGTTTGATCTTGAAGTTGAGATTTGATCAGACTTTAACTTGAAACTTAGATCGAGTTGTTGACACTCCCCCAAATGACAGTTTGTAGAATATTGTTGAATGTTGTTTTCTTGATTAGAATGTTGAGAAGACGATTCCTGACATTTTGAGTTGTTGCACGGGTCGAAAGAGACTCTAGACGGCATTGACATCTAAAATTCTTCATTTCTCTAATTAAAATGAGAATTTTATTCTTGAACTTCATATTCATGTACTACAAAGAGACCTGCATGCCATGAAAACAAAACAAACAAAACAATAATTTTCTGCCCCAGTTTGCACTAGGAAAATTTTTGTGAGTTATTAGTGAAAGTTGTACAATCCAATATTAGGTATAAAAAAAATATTTTTTTACCCAATACAGATATAAAGTAAAAATAAAAGGGAGATTTGTGTCCAAAATGCAACCAGGGGTTATTGTGCCATGTGAAGACATGAGAATAAACTAGGGGTTTTTGCGCCCTAAATGCTACCAGGGGTTATTGTGCCTTCTGAAGATATGAAAAATAGAATACGGGTTATTGTGTCCTATAGGCATTTTTTTTAACCCAAACAAATATAAAATAAAAATAAAAGTGAGATTTGTGACCAAAAGGTAACCAGGGGTTATTGTGCCCTGTGAAGACATGAAAATAAAATAGAGGGGTTATTGTGCCCTATATGCAACCAGGGGTTGTTGTACCCTGTGAAGACATGAAAAACCAAATAGGGGTTATCAACCAGGGTTGTACCCTGTGAAGACATGAAAAAATAGAATAGAGGTTATCGTGCCCTATATGCAACTAGGGGTTGTTGTACCCTGTGAAGACATGAAGAAAAAATAAATAGAATAGGGGTTATCTTACCTTATATGCAACCAGGGATTGTTGTACCCTGTGAAAACATAAAAAAAAATAGAATAGGGGTTATTGTGCCCTATATGCAACCAAGGATTGTTGTACCATGTAAAGACATGAAAAACAAAATAGGGGTTATCAACTAGGGGTTGTTGTACCCTGTAAAGTCTTGAAAAAAAAGAATAGAATAGGAGTAATCGTGCCCTATATGCAACCAGGGGTTGTTGTACCCCATGAAGACATGAAAAAAATCGAATAGGGTTTATTGTGCCCTATATGCAACCAGTTGTTGTTGTACCCTGTGAAGACATGAAAAAGAAAATAGAATAGGGTTATCGTGCCCTATATGCAACAAAGGGTTGTTGTACCCTGTGAAGACATGATAAAATAGAATAGGGGTTATCGTGCTTTATATGCAACTAGGGGTTGTTGTACCCTGTGAAGACATGAAAAAATAGAATACGGGTTAACGTGCCCTATATGCAACCAGGGGTTGTTGTACCCTGTGAAGACATGAAAAAATAGAATAGGGGTTATCGTGCCCTATATGCAACCAGGGGTTTATTGTGCCCTGTGAAGACATGAAAAATAAAATAGGTGATTTGTTTAAATTATTATTTTGCTTTTTTTTGTTTTTTTTTTTAAAATTTATTTTTAATTATTGTTTTTTATATCTTTTTATTTATTTCTTTATTTTATTTTTTTTGTTTTTTTTTTCAAATATGAAAGAAAACAAACAAATAAAAAAAATTAAAAAAAATGCCCCAGATTTTATTTAAAGAAAAATATTCCCTTTTTTTAATTATTATTTTTGATTTTCACTAGCGTTGATTTGAATATATGTATATTGCAAGAGAGACAAAGATTCAAGAACTTACCTTCACGACAATTATCTCTCACGAACTGCTTACAAGATTTTGCTTGTACCTGTTTGAACAAAGAATGATTTGTTAGTCTTTCCTAAATGGTGGTTGGTTTGTGATTTTGGATGTCTTGTGGAGTAAGACTTTGAATCCGTCCAACAAGGAATATACACTCTATCGATGATTGCGTGAATAGCTTGAAGATACTCCAAAGACAATCCTTATCTTCCCTTGAAACATTCCTCATGAATATTTGACGCACTACCATCTTGTGCATGTTGTGTGGCTCATCCCTTCCAAAGCAAATTCGCGCTTTTAACTATTTTCTCATGGTACCTTGAAATAACATTTCATTTTTTTGGATAGTTTTAGCTTGATTGATTCACAGCCTTAGTCAATGTTGTGCATGCCTCCAACCTTCGACTGGAAATATCGTAGTCAATTTTGCGGATTTTATTTTATTTTCCCACTTGACACGAATTTATGGTAAATGAGACTCAAAGAATATCAAAAACCAGTGCAAATGACACAATGAAAGGGTTATAAAAGAAAAGTTATATCTTTAGAAGGGGAAAAATAATAAGTAAATATTTGAAAGATATGAAAAGAATCTTATCTAAAAGTACGTGACGACTTTAATGAATTATAACATGCATTTTGGACTGAACGTTTGATCCTTCAAAGTTGTCTGAATCTCACGAAATAATGGTGTACCCTCACTACAACATTTTAGGCCTACGGCCACCCCGGTAAAGTGTAGCCTAAACTAGCAAAAAGTGTGGCCTTTGATAAAACGCCACACTTTTTGACTTTAAGCAACGCTTTTTAGGGGGTGGCCTAAAGAAGCGTAACCTTTGACATTAGACAACACTTTTGAAGTGTCGCCAAAGCAGCAACACTTAAAAAGCGTGGCAAAAGAGGTATGAAGGCCACACTTTGGAGTATTTCATTAGCAACACTTTTATCTAATTATACTACACTTAAAAGTGTGACCTTTGCATTGTTATTGGTTACACTTTAAAAGTGTAGCCTTTTATATCTCACCACAACACTTATGAAGTGTAACTTTTCCTATGTACAAGATAAAATTTATAAACAATAAGCCACACTTTTGAAGTGTTGCAATGCTGTGTAGAATTTTTGTAGCCACAAATTTTCATTTTTAAGAATAGTAATTTTTGTTTGCATATAATCAATAATCACAATTAAATATATATATATATATATAAAGCACAAAATTAGATTATAAATAATTCGAAAGTATATATTTCAAATTAAATAAACTTCGAGAAACATGTCCCATACATATAGAAAACAATTACTTAAAGATCTCTACTAGCAATACATTCCACAAAACCAAATGTATTCAAACAACATTTATGATAATAGTACAAAAACTCTTTATCGTTCACTACAATAGATCAAGTTTATTTATGTCCTTTATTCATCAAATTCAATCAGCGGCATTTTCCTGCACATTCAAAATTAAATTATAAGTTAGAGAATCATATATTCATATGCTCACTATATTGTTCAATTCCCAGCCCCTTCCCAACCCCTTCACAATTAAATGATCCCCAAACATGTACAAAAACTATCAAATCTGGGAGAAAACAATAAGGCATGTATTCCAAGACTGTCATAGAAAAACATGTAATAAGTTCATCACAAACATGGGAATTTCTTCACTGCCGTATTATCAAAAGAAGGAAGGGTTTATACATTCTCTTGGGGAAATGAAACTAAACTTGGTCATCAAACTAAGCAAATTGATCTGAAACCTCGTCCATTATTAGGCGCATTAGAGAATATTCCAGTGGTGCAAATTGCAACAGGATATTGCTACCTTCCTGCTATGGCTTGTCAACCTAGTGGCATGTAATTCACCTTTTAGAAAGTGTGTTTCATTGTCTTAAGACTAAGTGACTTTCTGTAATGACCCTCTTGGTCATTTTTGTGTCTTGCCTTCTGTGTGTCGTTTAGAGCGTTCCTATAGCGACCCCAAGTCATTTACGACTTGCTGGGACTGACAGTTCGGTCACCTGGTCGTTCGTTTGGTCTTGGTGTGAGTTTTTGTGTTTTGGAGCTTTTGAACCTTAAACGATCATTTTTGATCAAAAGTTCAAGAAGATGACATCGGAATCCAATTCTGACGATTTCATCAGCTCCGGAAGGGTCATTTTAGGCTAGTAGCATGGTCGACTTGACTCCCGAGGTTTTCAGTGTGAGTCGGTGTGATTAGGCGTTTTAGCCTTTGAATTTTGGCTTAAATTTGACTTTGGTCAACATTTTGAGTAAACGC
>NC_064290.1:31388081-31413652 GCF_019186545.1 Solanum stenotomum | reverse complement strand
TGTTGTGGTCCACTTTTGGGACTTGTACTCTTTATTAGATAGCTCTGTACTAGTGACTTCCAGGTTCTGGGAGGGATTTCTGTATATATTTATTTTGGGTTGCTTCCGCTTTATTATCCTTGTTTAGATTATTATTTTCGTTAGTTTCTGCCCTTTTGCTCATTGCTTGATGTTCTGGGTTACGGGTTGGCTTACCTACTGGTAGGGTATAGTAGGTGCCATCATGACTCGAGAAATCGGGTCGTGACACTTTCTATACTAAATTAATGTTGATATACGCATGTTGATCAAATACTCTTACAAGTATCTGAATGTTTTCTCATTAAGCATCATATTATGAGGACAACTATGTCAAATCAGGATGCAGACAGCTAGAATTGGCAACAACCAGGCTGAAAGTTAGGCAGCTTTACGTGGACTTTAGTGGCGTGTTCAACATGGATACAGGAAAGTGATATTGGAGGTCCACTCAGAGCTATTAACCAAATGGCTCAACAACCCATGCCAAAACTCCATGGAAGATTCAGCTCACCATCAACGAACTCAGGAACACTGCTGCACAACTGGAATTCTTTAGGTATACACAATCCTATTCTAACAAGAATTATTATATCACTACAGAGGACAACTATGTCAAACCAGGAGCCCAGATCCTTCCCCCAACAAGAATCATTCCACATCCATACAAGGAAAACAGGAAAACCAATAATGCAAGGCATGAAAGTAAATTAGAAAACAGAGATCCTCGTTCTTCTAGAGTGATGCAATATGCCTACCAATCTTATCCTCTTTATGTAATATACAAGACAAGTAAACTATCTCAAGAAAGAAGGCAATCAAAACCGAAAAACCTCAAAAAAATAGGTGAAGAAAACACATTGGACAGCTTCCAGAAGAACATCAATCAAGTCAACAGGTGCAGAGATACACAAGCAACAAAACGACAACTACCTTGGATATCGATAACAATATGCAGACTATTAACAGAGAATGCTAAATACAAAATACCTTTTGAAGAACCGGATTATGAACTGACCCTGAAGAATGTGAAAGATTTGTGCCTCTTACAGCTTGTGCATTATTGGCATCAACAGGTGAAGCAAGGTTAGATCCAACACAAGGTATATCTTGAAAATTCAATCCAGGGTTGTTTTGCAGCAATTGAGTGAATAAATATCGCATTTCTTCTCTCAATTATTCCTTTAGAGAAGTGATTTCATTGGCATGCTTTTGTTTTAAATTGTTAATTTCGTCATCTTTCTTCAAAGAACTTGTTGTCACTGATCTACCATAGCACCTAAGTCGACCAGGCTGCTCCTTTCCAAACACTGCCATAAATGCATCATTAGCTGTTTCCCCAGAATTTTGGCGATTCTGAAGTTCAGCCTGTTGAATAAAATTGGCATCCATAGTGAACTGTAAGTACTATTTCATTTCCAGCTAAAATGAGTTTATGATTCATTTAGTTAACTTTAATTGACATCCCTTCCGAGCAAACTGTCTAGCATCTCAAGCATTTTAAAATAAAATTGTCACCCCCTCTCAACAAATCAACAGTCCTATGAAAGCGATCAAGAACTAAAAAATCTAACAACTTTTCCTAGTAAACAATTTAGCGACATCGACAAAAATTGATATCTCCTCGCATTTGCAGAAGAAGAAGAAGAAGAAGAAGAAGAAGAAGAAGACATACGTGATAAAATTCAATGGAGTCAAACTCCCCACAATATATAAATTTTAAGTCTGAATTAAATTCACTACTAATCCTCTTTAAAAAACTTACTATTGCAACTTGGGTATCAACCTGGATTTCCTTTCCTTTCTTGGAACGAGTTTCAATAAATATTTCAGTCTTTGATGGTTCTTCGTTGTTGTCTTTCGCTGCACACTACATATTATATCAAAAGAAATTTAAAAAAACATCAATATGTTCTAATAAAGTACAAAAAAATGAAATTCAGATTTTCGAAGAAATGTCAGCTAAGTATTACAAATGCCACACGTACTCTTGCAAAATTAATAGGTCTCATTCGATGCCTCCACTTTTGTTTTTCCTGTTTTGAGAATTCATCTCGCATATGGCCTATTATTAAATAAAAAGAGATAATTGAATTGATAAATAAATAAAAAGAATAGATATGATGCAAAATATGTCGATGAGTAGAAATGCATTATTTTAGCCTTACTTGAACAGTTGGGTGTTTCCAATACTCGATCAGCTAGCGGAATTGATTATCTGGAATGCCATCACGACGTTTTGCTAGCATATCCTCAAGGGTACTGTCTTTATCAAAAAAATTCTCTTTAATTTTTTGCTTGTGTCGCCTCCAAGCATCACGAAGACCAGTCATCACCCACTTCTTTCCTTCTACTGGAATTAGAAATTTGAACTATGCAAAATAAAATATATTTAGCTTCAGTAAGTAAAAACAAACAATAAAATATGCAATATCAAAAGTGATTGGTCTTACATTGATATATTCCCACATGCGCTTTTTAGTATCATTTGTCACCGCATACCAACTAGTGTACATCAAGCTGATGAATCTAGTATTCCTTGCAATTGTTCCTATAAAGTTGCTTAATTCTGACACTATCTTATTAGTTGGTCCCATTGCTTGTCCTTTATCAAATGTCACCTCCTTTCTTTCTTCCAAATTTCTTGCGTGAATATCCTTACATGTTGTTCGTCCTCGAACTTTTTTTTGGCTTCGATATTTCTTGATTGATGTAACAGACATGAAATAATAAATTTCTTTCATAACGAGTAATAAATCTTACAAGGTTTAAGACATACCTTTTGTACTATAATCAATGCCAATTTCCTCTTCTACATCACATTCATCTCCACTGAGTTCTTCTTGATCCACAAGATCATCCAATCCTTTGTTGTGTTCATTAATAATAGGAGCATGCATAAATTCGACATCAACTATTGTGTGGTTATCATATTTTGTTTCATCATCTATGCGTATCCCTTGATTTTTCTGAAACTGATCAAGACTATTAGCTGGTATGACCGACTTCCTCTTTACCTGCTTGCAATTTGGTAGATCATGAATATTATGTTCATTGTGTATCCGTTGGTTATCCAGAAACTGATCAATACTGGTGGCTGGTCGGACCGACTTCCTCTTCACCTGTTTGAAGTTAAGTAGATCCTTAATATCATGTTGTACCTCTCCACTACCTAGTGTTGACACCTTCCTTGAAAGACGTTTGGAACCTAGAGTTATTCGTAGGAAGTTTAATTCCTTTCTCTTGAATAGACTCTCCAGATTGAAATAACCTCTGTTAGTTTGTCCTTTCCCTGCAATCATATGTAAGGTACTAAGCTCTTCCCTTTAAGACGATTGAATTACTGATTTGTGCCCAAGCAATTTACTCTTTCCTTGTTGTGGGATTAAATCCTCAGAATTCTTTCTTTTATGATGTATTGGTGCTTGATCTTTCTTAGCTCTATCATTGCATTCATTTGAAAGTTGTTCTCTCTTAATCTTGAATTTGTTGGCCAATTCAGCACTTGATCGGTATTGCATATCAAAATCCAGATTCTTCAGTGGACTTTGAGCTTTGTTTAGATTCGAACCCTTTTTCTTTAGTATTGCTGATTGATTCATTCTTTCCCTGCAGTAATTTAACATACAAAATAATAATTCATCAGATAATAAGAATAAAGTTTCCTTGGATTAAGGAGGTTCCTTATCAGTGGAAAGGAATGGTGGCCTTGATACAGTCATACAAGCCTACTCTATACTATGATGTAGTGAACTGGAAACCACTTGAAATGGGTTGGATTAAGTGTAATACTGATGGAGCGAGCAAAGGAAATCCACACCAAAGTTCTTATGGCTTCTGCATCAGAAACCACACTGGTCAGCTACTTTATGCAGAAGTGCAAAGTATATGAGTGACTACCAACATGGATGCAGAATCAATGGCCATCTGGAAGGCTTTACAATATTGTTTGAGTCAAGGATTCCAACAAGTGAGTCTGGAAACAAACTCTCTTACTTTGAAAAACATATTATTGGTAAGAAACTGGAAAACTCCTTGGGAATTAGTGGAAAGAGTAGAAGACATTCAGGAGATTATGTCCCACATGGATGTTACAATCAAGCATATTTTTAGTAAAGTTAATCAGCTAGCATATTACATTCTAATGTTGCGATAAACAAAGTGGAAAAGAAACAATTCCAAAACTTTAATCAGCTACCAAGCATGGGAAGAAGAATTCTTAATATTGACAAACAACAGATTCCTTCAATCAGAGTTAAAACAAGGAAGATTTACATCAACAACAATGACTAACATGCTTAGTTACATATTTGAAGCCACTGAGTTCCACAACAATATATACAGATCAGATATGAGCTATCTTGGGATCAAAGTGTGAACATGCTAATCTAAGTTATGAGAATCAACAGAAAGGGATACAAGCACCAACAAAACATAAGACCAAAGAAACCAGATTTTCAATATTAACGAGCGTCGAACTAAGAGACCATGAGAATGAAACACGGGAGCAGGTCACCTCCTTTTCATCTTCAACTAAGGAAAACCAGGGAATTAGAAATCAAACACCACCACAAGGTAGGAGGAAGAAGAGTACTCACAAAGATCCTCACAGTTGGAGTACTGGGTTCGGTATCTTCCTGAACTCAAACATCCAAATCGGGTAGTACACCTTCAAAGAAAATGGAAACTTCAGTTGGGAATTGAGAAACACGAAGGAGCAGAGAAGAGTGGTACAAACCTTTACAAGTCAACAATAATTTTGTGGTATAATTGACAACGAGTAGTGGACTAACAATTTGCTTCTAGAAAGTGAAGGGAGTACTACCTGTAGAGGACTAACTTCACAAAGAGTACCAGCAATGCTGCAGAGTTCACTGTGCTGCCTCTAATGTCCACTACCTGATAATAATAGGAAAATATAAGTATTTACATAACAATCACAATTCATATATACAGATCAGAAAGCAGTTTGATAATTCTACCAGGAATACTTCAGAGATAACTAACCTTTAGTCAGATAAGTTTGTGTCAATAAGCAGTCAAATAAACAATAGTAAGCTAGAATTACATGTTATTCAACAATCGGGTGCATGAAAAAAGCCAACAGAATACTTAAACATTGTAACGATCTAATCTTCAATTCCACATATTAGATATCTTAATGTGTTTGTACCAAAAAAGCAATTAAATAACAAAAACAGTAAGTGAGCACTATATGGTCATCACAAAAATAAGGAAACTCATGGTGCGTCATCTTCAAAATCTTCTTCAGACTCATCTTCAAGCTCATCTTCAAGCTCATCTTCAAACTCATCTTCATACTCATTTTTAGACTCATCTTCATACTTATTTTCAGATTCATCTTCAAACTCATTAGCAGACTTATCTTCAAACTCCTCTTCCTCGACTTCAAAATGTTGAGTAACAAATTCCTCCGAAGGCACATCAATAACTGTTTCTGGTACATCAGTTCTTGTTAAGAGAACTTCACCATTATCTTTTGGTATAGATGGTCCCATCAAATGTTCAGATGGCTCGTTTTCTTAACTTTGTGGGAGATTAGATTCAACTTGATCACCCATGTTAAAAAAGTCTCTCGGAACAGTCTTCATAACATTATGTCTATCTTGATCATATGGATCTTGCACATAGAAGCATTGGTGTACTTGAGATCCTAGCACAAAAGGATCTTCCTGAGAGCATCTCTTGTTAAAATAGACATAAGTAAGCCATAAGTATCATTTTCAACCTCATACCAATCTCACTTAAATAGAACAACCTTAAAATGACCGTAATAGTCTAACTCAACAATATCAACTATTCTACCATAATAAGTCAAATCTGCAGCAATCAGATTTTTATCCTTTGAGCTTGCAAAGCTTGTAGTTGAGGCACTAGTGTAACACCACTATTTTGTGTTTTACTCCTTGCATCACGTTGCCTAACATGGAATCTATACCCATTGATGAGATATCCAGAATATCTTTTTGCAACAAAATTTGGTCCTCTAGACAATTGTTTTATCAAATCAGGCATATCCTCTTGCAAAGCACGAGTTTCAAACCATTGAGAGAAGTTTTGACAATGATTCTTGGCCTTTCTCCATTTAGATCTTCATGGCTGATATTAACCTCTTGCTCATGCTCTCTACACAACATGTACTTTTTTTTGTTAAAACAATAAATAAAATAAGTTAAAAATTAGTATACAAAAAGAATACTATATTCAAATTAAGGTACCTAATATATTCTTGAACCTCGTCACAACTTCCCAATAAGTATGCATGTGCCTGACTTAGTGACTTGTTATCTAAAATAAATGGATCAGTTTTCTTTGCTCCTAAAGGAACTCTTCTTGTAACACCCCGACTTTTCAAAACGTCTAAATTAACTCGTATCTTCGTGGAAAGACAAGGAGGGTGAGTAATAAATTCAAAACGTCTAAGTGTTCAAGTGTTGTATCTCAAGTTTTGAAGTTAGATAAGTGGCAAAATAAAAGTTGGCGAAAGTTACCGTAAATTCCTTTTTAAAGATTTGTCTGAAATTTGAGACAAATGTCTTGGCCATTTTCTCCCAATATATTAAGAGTTGTGATCACCGCAAACTATGAAATCGAAGTTCTACGAGTCTAGTTTCCAACGCATCAAACCGTTCATTCATACGACTTCAGAATAGAGAGATATTAGAATTTTCGTGGGACTGCGCAAGCAGGCACGTGAGGTGGGGCCCTAAGTCGGTGGAATGTTACATATATCTTCTACTTCGACATTTTTCTTCATTTTTAAGCTAAAAACCAGAGAAATTAGAGAAACCCATTTCTAGGATCAAGTGAAGTATAGATTTTCTTGACATAAGTCCTTGACGAAAGTTGTTCTACGCGTTGGGCTCATAATCATGGTATAATTTGTTTTATCGATTGCATAGCATATCACACTTTAGTGTTGGGACAGCAGGGGTTTGAATATATTTGAAGGTTTCGAGGTGAATTACGAACCTAAGATCGAGTATCGAGGGAGTTATGAGTTAAAGTCGTTAGGCCACGTGAATTTAGCGAAAAAGGTATGTTAAGGCTATTCTCTTCCTATGGCATGTTTCCTTAAAGCTTAGGAACAATGTAATTGAGTTGTTATCATTGTTATACTTGTAGCCATTATTGTAGATTATTGGCTGCTCGAGTGCGTATAATCCTCTCTTATCAGGATTCTTATTCAGTAGTAACATTCGTATGTTGGACACGACTTAGAGGGTATTTGTATAGGTTGCCTATAAATAAATTGCTCACTTTTAGATGTTGGATTGTTATTGTTGCCTTTGGGCTATTGTGGTTAGCTGCAGGAATGTGATTTATGCCTAACAGGGTTATGTTCCGCCTACAGGGCTATATGGATGCCTAAAAGGGCTATGATTTGCCTACGGGGCTATATTGATGCCTAGAAGGGCTATGAGTTGCCTACATGGATATATATTGATGCCTAAGAAGGTTATGTGCTTCTTACAGGGCCATGTTGTTGCCTAAGAGGGCTATGAGTTGTCTATTAGCTATGTTGATGCCTAAGAGGGCTATGTGACTGCCTGCGGGGCTAGGGGACTACCGATAGGGGTATACAGGCTGATTGGCACCTTCCGGGCTTATGAGGGCCTGAGTAGGTGGTCTTCTGTGCTGTTTGTACCTATCGAGATTATGGGGGCTTGGTTAGGTTATTATTTTATTATTTTTGATAAATTTAGATTTAGAAGCAGGTCAGTACAGTTATCTTATCCTTAATTTATTTATCAGATTACTCCAGTATATCAAGATACCTCATCATAGTCTATTGCATTTCATACTCTGTACATTATTTTGTACTGACACCCCATTGCCTTGGGGGCGCTGCATTCATGCATGCAGGTCCTAACAGACGACCGAGTAGACCTCCTTATCAGCAGGATTGACTTTTATCCAGTTGGTCAGCTCCTTTCCTTCAGAGCTGCTAGAGTTTGGAGGTTTGTTACCTTTTGTTGTATATATTCTCATGGGTAGGCTGGGGCCCTGTCCCACCAATCTTTACTACTCTTAGAGGCTTGCAGACTAGTGTGTGGGGTTTATAGCTACGTTATAGCCATGCTGGCCTATGTTGTTGGTTTGCTAAAACTTGTGAGCTGTTTGATGTATTGTACTGATATTTACCTGCTTTTAGTTTTGGTATAGATATCATGGTGGCCTCAACGGCCCAATCAGGACTTCTGTGCTAGTTGGCTATTTATTTATATGATTTCCTGGGAGTAGTTGTTTCCTTTATAGATCAGTTGACAAGGGCCTTGCCGGCCGAGGGCTTAATTTTAAGCCAAGATATACTTATTTGTTTTCTTGACTGTTTATGGCTGCCATGCGCTACTAACAAATGGTTCAGCAGGGTCAGCTCGAGCCTGAGTTCTGGCATTAGGAGCCAGTTGCGCCCTTGAATCTGGGGCGTGACAAACTTGGTATCAGAGCAACGTTGTGTCCTAGGGAGTCTGCAAGCCATGTCTAGTAGAGTCTTGTTTATAAATGTGTTGTGCACCACATTTGATAAGCAAGAAGCTGTCGGGCATGTTAGAATGACTATCCTTCTTTTGTTCACCTCGTGCTATAGAGCGGTGTCTTAAGGGTTGAGGTTTCTTGCTTATAATTGATACTTGTATGCAGATAGAGATGACTGACACTAGACATACCACAACTAGCCAGGGGCTAGATACAACTGCAAGCGAGGGTACCGACAAAGTACCACAAGTGGAGGTGGCCCATTGTGAGCCTAGGGGGAGACATCTTCTCAGCCCCCTATAGCTTCTCCACAACTTCACGAGCCTCCGAGGGCTACAGGACTTCTGGCTCCACCAGCAGTACCACCTCTAGTTCCTCCTATTCCATCTGATCAGGATTTCAAGAGTGCAGTATATATGTTGGCACAGTTAGTAGCTGCACAGTGCCAACCAGTTGCGCCAGATATTGCCGGACCTTCTGAAGGGCCTGGAAGTTCGAGAGTTCGTGAATTTCTTGCCTTGAATCCTCCACAATTTACAGGGACAGATCGCAGAGAAGACCCTCAACACTTTGTTGATCAGCTTCATAGGATCTTCAGAGTCATGCATGCCTCAACGACTGAGTCAGTTGAGTTAGCAGCATTTCGATTGCGTGATGTTGCAGTATTGTGGTATGAAAGTTGGGAGAGATCTAGGGAAAAAGATACATCTCTACCCACTTGGGATAACTTTACAAAAGCTTTCATAGATCACTATTTGCCTTGAGAGATTAGGGATGGCCGGGTGGACCAGTTTCTGAACCTCCGACAGGGTGGCATGAGTGTCCGAGAGTACGGGCTGAGATTTGATTCATTAGCAAGATATGCACCAGCATTTGTTGATACGATGCATTACAAGGTGCGTAGATTTGTGGGAGGGCTTGACTCAGACTATATCGAGGCTTGTTCTACCGCTGCGCTAAATGATAATATGGATATCTCGCGGATTCAGGCCTTCGCACAGGGCATAGAGGATCACCGACATCTACAGTATACGAGTGAGAGGGTCGAGAGAGAGACAGAAGAGGGCTAGGCCCGCTGGTTCGCAGGGAGATTTTCAGGGTGGTCCCAGACCCTAATATTTTATTAGGCCACCTAGACCTCCACCACAGCAGTTCCAGGGTAGTAGATTTGATCTTCAGGAATAGTGAGGTTTAGGTGAGGGTTCGCGAGCATCAGGCTTGCAGCAGCAGAGGGGTTCAGGACAGGCTAGGACATCCCCACCGCGTTGCATTACTTGCGGTAGGATGCATTTCGGGAGGTGTAGATAGGGTTCCACAAGTTGTTATTCTTGTGGACAGGAGGGGCATATGTGGAGAAACTGCCCTACCATAGGTCAGGGTGGTACAGGTAAGTCGACTAGGTCAGCAGTAAGTTCCTCCTCATCAGCACAGTCTACATGGCGTGGACCCCATACTTCAGCACGTAGGGGTAGAGGTGGAGGCATAGAGGGAGCCTCTAGTTCTGGTAGTGGATAGAACCGTACATATTCATTAACCGGCGACAAGACTCAGAGTCATCACCAGATGTTGTGATAGGAACATTGATTGTTTGCTCCCATTGTGTTTATGCTTTGATAGATCCTGGATCTACTTTGTCTTATGTTACTCCATTTATTGCGGGGAGGTTATGTATAGTAGCAGAGTCATTAGATCGACCCTTTATTGTATCTACACCAATTGGTGAGTCTACTATTGCCAGGAGAGTCTATCGAGGTTGCACGGTAGAAATTATCGACCATCAGACCTCTGTAGACCTGGTAGAATTAGAGATGGTTGATTTTGACGTCATTAGGGGTATGGACTGGTTAGCATCTTGTTATGCTAATGTTGAGTGTCAGACAAAGATAGTTAGATTCCACTTTCCAGGAGAGGCAGTTCTGGAATGGAAAGGCGATACAGCAACGCCAAAAGGTAGGTTTATTTCCTATCTTAAGACAAGGAGGATGATTACCAAGGGTTGTATTTATCATCTTGTTCGCGTTCATAATATAGATGCAGAACCACCGACTCTTCAGTCTATTCCGATAGTTAATGAGTTTCTAGATGTATTTCCAGATGAACTCCCTGGTATCCCTCCAGAATGAGAAATTGATTTTGCTATCGATATGCTACTAGGTACACAACCCATATCTATCCCTCCTTATAGAATGGCTCTTGCTGAGCTAAAAGAGTTGAAGGATCAACTGAAAGATTTGCTTGATAAAGACTTTATCAGGCCTAGTGCTTCACCATGGGGTGCACCAGTATTATTTGTGAGAAAGAAAGATGGCTTACTGAGGATGTGTATCGATTACCGACAATTGAACAAGGAAATTATAAAGAATAAGTATCCCCTTTCGAGGATAGATGACTTGTTTGATCAATTACAAGGTGCTAAGTGTTTCTCAAAGATTGATTTAAGATCGTGGTACCACCAGATACGAGTTCGGGAGAAAGACGTTCCAAAGACAGCTTTTAGAACTAGATATGGACACTTTGAGTTCTTGGTAATGTCTTTTGGATTAACTAATGCCCCAACAGTGTTCATGGACCTGATGAATAGTATATTCAGGCCGTATCTAGACTTGTTTGTTATTGTTTTTATTGATGATATTTTGGTGTATTCACGTTCAAAAGATGAGCATGAAAATCATCTGTGAGCAGTCCTCCAGGTTCTTTGAGACCGGGAAATTTATGCAAAGTTTTCTAAGTGTGAGTTTTGGTTAGACTCTGTAGCTTTCTTAGGTCATATTGTATCAGATGCAGGCATTGTGGTTGATATGCAAAAGATTGAGGTCGTAAAAACTTGGCCCATACCCATGACTCTGACTGAGGTTCGTAGTTTCTTAGGGTTAGCTGGGTACTACAGAAGGTTTGTAGAGGGATTTTCTTCAATTTTAGGCCCATTAATGAAGCTGACTCAAAGAGCAGCTAAGTTCCAGTGGAGTGAGGCTTGCGAGCACAGTTTCCAGGAGTTGAAGGACAGGTTGACATCAGCACCAGTTCTTGCATTACCAGACGGTTCAGAAGGCTATATGGTGTATTGTGATGCTTCTGGTGTTGGGTTGGGATGTGTTCTAATGCAACATGGTAAGGTTATCGCATATGCTACAAGCCAGTTGAGGAAGCATGAGAAGAACTATCCGACCCACGATTTAGAGTTGGATGCAGTTGTGCATTCGTTAAAGATCTGGAGACACTATTTGTATGGCGTTCATGTTGACATCTTCACAGATCATAAGAGCCTTTAATATATATTTAGACAGAAGGAGTTAAATTTGCGACAGTGTCGATGGCTTGAGTTACTAAAAGACTACGACGTGGATATTTTATATCATCCAGGAAAGGCGAATGTGGTAGCTGATGCCCTCAGTCGAAGATCTATGGGTAGTTTATCATATTTAAATGTTGAGAAGCGTGAGCTAGTGCGGGAGCTGCATCAGTTAGCTAGCTTGGGAGTCAGATTGTTAGAGGCAGAAGATAGTGGGGTAACAATTCAGGACACAGTCGTATCATCTCTAGTTCTAGAAGTAAAGTCACGACAACAAGAGGATCCTAGCCTAGAGCAGCTTAGAGCCAAGGCTCAGGATCCACAGTCTTTAGCATTTGATATATCAGAAGATGGAGTCCTCAGATATAACGGTCGATTGTGTATTCCAAATGTTGGAGGGCTTCGACATCAAATTATGGAAGAGGCACATCATTCCCGTTATTCTATTCACCCTGGTTCGACGAAGATGTACCATGATATTAAGGAGATCTATTGGTGGCACGGGATGAAGTAGGACGTTGCTGAATTTGTGGCACAGTGTCCTAACCACCAACAGGTGAAGGTTGAGCACCAAAAGCCCGCTGGGCTAGTTCAGGAGATAGCCATTCCTTTGTGGAAGTGGGAAGCAATTAATATGGATTTTATTACAGGGTTACCTCAATCGCGCCACAAGTTTGACTCTATTTGGGTAATTGTTGATAGACTAACAAAATCCGCCCACTTTTTACCAGTCAGGGCTACTTTTTCGGCCGAAGACTATGCAGGGCTCTATATTAGAGAGATTGTTAGGCTACACGGTGTCCCAGTATCTATTATCTCTGATAGAGGCGCACAATTTACCACCAACTTCTGGAAGTCCTTCCAGAAAGGACTAGGGACACATGTTAATCTTAGTACTGCCTTTCACCCTCAGACAGATGGCCAGGCTGAGTGCACAATTTTGACACTCGAAGATATGTTATGGGCGTGCGCGCTAGACTTCAAGGGGAGTTGGGATGACCACTTACCTCTTATAGAGTTCGCATACAATAATAGTTATCATTCCAGCATCGGGATGGCACCTTATGAGGCTTTGTATGGGTGAAAATATAGATCCCCCATTGGATGGTTCGAGGTAGGTGAGTCAGGGTTGATTGGACCCGACTTAGTACAGCAGACAATGGAGCAGGTCAAGCTCATATGGGAGAGGTTGCTAACAGCTCAAAGCCGACAGAAGTCATACTCAGATGTGCGACGAAGGGACTTAGAGTTTTGCGTCGATGACTGGGTATTCTTAAAGGTCTCGCCTATGAAGGGTGTTATGCGATTTGGCAAAAAGGGAAAGCTTAGTCCAAGATTCATTGGGCCATATCGGATCCTTCGAAGGGTAGGACGAGTGGCTTATGAGTTAGAATTGCCTTTGGGGCTAAAATCTATTCATCCAGTTTTCCATGTATCGATGCTACGAAAGTGTGTAGGATACCCTTCTCGGGTTGTCCCAGTTGAGGATGTTTAGATCACAGAGGAGTTGTCCTACGAGGAAACTCCAGTTGCTATATTAGATCGGCAAGTCCGTAAATTGAGGACCAAAGAGGTGGCTTCGGTTAAAGTATTGTGGAGGAATAAAAATAGAGAAGAGGTGACCTGGGAGGCTGAGGATGGCATGAGGTCCAAATATCCTCACTTGTTTCATACCCCAGGGTGATGTCATATCAGTTTATAGTAGGGCAGTAAAGGTAAGATACCTATATATATATATATATATATATATATATATATATATATATATACTATTGCTTATTATTATTGTGGTTGTCGTTGTATGTCTGCTCGCACTGTTGTGGTGGAGCTATAACGCTTAGCTATTTATGTTGTCATGTGAGACGCCTAGGTTAGAAATTTTGCATTTCAGGTTCCTGGATAGTGACATTTACAAAGGATAAACTGCCTAAATTCTGGCAACTCCTAAGGACTGAACAGTGTGCCTCAAATTTTTCATTTGAGGACGAATGTTTCTAAGGGGGGAGGAATGTAACACCCCGACTTTTCAAAACGTCTAAATTAACTCGTATCTTCGTGGAAAGACAAGGAGGGTCAGTAATAAATTAAAAATGATGTTTTATGTGATATTTTAAGTGTTCAAGTGTTGTATCTCAAGTTTTGAAGTTAGATAAGTATTGGCAAAATAAAAGTTGGCGAAAGTTACCGTGAATTCCTTTTTAAAGATTTGTCTGAAATTTGAGTCAAATGTCTCGGATGTTTTCTCCCAATCTATTAAGAGTTGTGATCCCCACAAGCTATGAAATCGAAGGTCTACGAGTCTAGTTTCCAACGCATCAAACCGTTCATTTATACGACTTCAGAATGGAGAGATATTTGCATTTTTGTGGGACTGAGCAAGCAGGCACGTGAGGTGGGGCCCTAAGTCGGTGGAATGTTACATATATCTTCTCCTTCGACATTTTTCTTCATTTTTAAGCTAAAAACTAGAGAAATTAGAGAAACCCATTTCTAGGATCAAGTGAAGTATAGATTTTCTCGACATAAGTCCTTGACGAAAGTTGTTCTACGCGTTGGGCTTATCATCGTGGTATAATTTATTTTATCGATTGCGTAGCATATCACACTTTAGTGTTGGGACAACAGGGGTTTGAATATATTTGAAGGTTTTGAGGTGAATTACGAACCTAAGATCGAGTATCGAGGGAGTTTTGAGTTAAAGTCGTTAGGCCACGTGAATTTAGCGAAAAAGGTATGTTAAGGCTATTCTCTTCCTATGGCATGTTTCCTTAAAGCTTAGGAGCAATATAATTGAGTTGTTATCGTTGTTATACTTGTAGCCATTATTGTAGATTGTTGGCTGCTCGAGTGCGTATAATCCTCTCTTATTAGGATTCTTATTCAGTAGTAACATTCGTATGTTGGACACGACTTAGAGGCTATTTGTATAGGTTGCCTATAAATAAATTGCTCACTTTTAGCTGTTGGATTGTTATTGTTGCCTTTGGGCTATTGTGGTTAGCTGAAGGAATGTGATATGTGCCTAGCAGGGTTATGTTCTGCCTACAGGTCTATATGGATGCCTAAAAGGGCTATGAGTTGCCTACGGGGCTATATTGATGCCTAGAAGGGCTATGAGTTGCCTACAAGAATATATATTGACGCCTAAGAAGGTTATGTGCTTCCTACAGGGCCATGTTGTTGCCTAAGAGGGCTATGAGTTGTCTATAAGCTATGTTGATGCCTAAGAGGGCTATGTGTCTGCCTACGGGGCTAGGGGACTACCGATAGGGGTATACAGGTTGATTGGCACCTTCCGGGCTTATGGGGGCTTGGTTAGGTTGTTGTTTTATTATTTTTGATAAATTTAGATTTAGAAGCAGGTCAGTACAGTTATCTTATCCTTAATTTATTTATCAGATTACTCCAGTATATCAAGATACCTCATCATAGTCTATTGCATTTCATACTCTGTACATTATTTTGTACTGACACCCCATTGCCTTGGGGGCGCTGCATTCATGCATGCAGGTCCTAACAGACGACCGAGTAGACCTCCTTATCAGCAGGATTGACTTTTATCCAGTTGGTCAGCTCCTTTCCTTCAGAGCTGCTAGAGTTTGGAGGTTTGTTACCTTTTGTTGTATATATTCTCATGGGTAGGCTGGGGCCCTGTCTCACCAATCTTTACTACTCTTAGAGGCTTGCAGACTAGTGTATGGGGTTTATAGCTACGTTATGGCCATGCTGGCCTATGTTGTTGGTTTGCTGAAGCTTGTGAGCTGTTTGATGTATTGTACTGATATTTACCTGCTTTTAGTTTTGGTATAGATATCATGGTGGCCTCGACGGCCCAATCAGGACTTTTGTGCTAGTTGGCTATTTATTTATATGATTTCCTGGGAGTAGTTGTTTCCTTTATAGATCAGTTGACAGGGGCCTTGCCGGCCGAGGAATTAATTTTAAGCCAAGATATACTTACTTGTTTTCTTGACTGTTTGTGGCTGCCATGCGCTACTAGCAAATGGTTCAGCAGGGTCAGCTCGAGCCTGAGTTCTGGCATTAGGAGCCAGTTGCGCCCTTGAATCTGGGGCGTGACACTTTTATTAGGAAACAAACTCACAATTTCTGCATCACTTGGTTCACATTCATCATTATTTTTGGCTTTTTTGTTAAATCTGGTACGCACACTCCCATGCAGATTTTTGGAGAATAAATTCGTTCAATCCATTCCCACTCGTGTCTCTACTATGCAATCTTCTAGAGAACGTCTGTTGCGAATGTATGATTTGAATGTACCCATTTCTCTTTCAGTGGAATACATCCATCGATTTTGAACGGGACCTCCTAATCTCACTTCATTCGCCAAATGAATAGGCAAATGAATCATTATATAAAAAAATGAAGGAGGAAAAATTTGCTCCAACTGATTTATTGTTTCTATGGTCTCTACTTCTAAGCAATCCAGTTCCTCAAACGACGGAAGAAGGAACTAAGACATATCAAAGGAATAGCCACATGATCAAGAATAATGCTTTTAATTGGTATTGGAAGCAAGTAATGTAACATGAAATGAGCATCATGGGTTTTATAATTAGACAATTTTCTTTCATCCAAGTGCACACAACTAGATATATTGGAGTCACTACCATCAGGTAGCTTGGCTGTCTTTAAAACTCCACAAAAAATTGATTTCTCTCCATTTTTCATTGAGAAGCACGCTTTTGCAAACTTTGTTCTCTTACTATCTTCTGTATCTTTTGGATGAAGGTTCTTTCTGATTCCCATATCTTACAAATCATACGGGCTTTTCCATGATCCTTTGTTTTGCCAGAAATATCCAAAAGAGTTCCAAGTATGCTATCAACGTTCTTCTCTATGTGCATTACATCAAGGTTGTGGCGTAACAAGTTGTGCTGCCAACAAGGTAATTCAAAAAAGATTGACCTATTTTTCCATGGGCCATCATTTGATCTCTTTCTCTTCTTTCCAAACACATTTTCAAAATCTTGTAAGTTATTAAGCACATCAGTTCCCTTTAAGAAAGGTGGAGGAGGCCTAAATTCAGTTTTTCCATTGAAAGATCTTTTGTTAGATCTCCATGGGTAGAAAAACACGATGATCCATATAACACTTTCCGACTATGTTTAAGATAGCGAGAATTAGTGCCATAGTTACAACAAGGGCAATTTTGTACTCCAACCAGATAACATAGCATATGCAGGAAAGTCATTGATTGTCCACGTAAGAGTTGCCTACATTTGAAAAGTTTGATTTCTTGAAGCATCATATGTTTCAACCCCAGAATCCCACAATAATTTTAACTCATCTATCAATGGTTGTAAGTAAATATCAATGTCATTTCCAGGTGATTGCGTGTCACACCCCAACCCTAGGTGAGGTGGACAAGTACCATATGAATGCATGCTTTACAAGTGACCTATGATGAAGTAAACTACTATGCAAATAGATTTACTAATGAGAAGTTTCGTATACAATACATGTCGACTAGCTGAACCGATACATGTGACAAGTGAAACTATGAATACAGATGATAGCTTTACAATGTTTGCAAAGCCTTTATTGGAATCCATGACTGTACAACTAGGAAAATACACATAGTAAAGACTCGGCAAAGCCCTGAATCAACCTGGAGCTCACCAGCAACCGTTGAGTATCATGTGCTTCTATTGGGGAGATCTATTAGTTGAGTACCTGTACCTGCAGCATGAAATGCAATGTCCCCATAAGGGACGTCAATACGAAAGAATGTACTAAATATGTAAGGCATAATACAACCATATGTAAAATGAAAGCTCAAGTGAAATCAAATACTAATAGATAAGGATTAGAGACCACCTTTGCTTATACTTGTGGAATCGTGTATGTTACATTCTTTTCTTTACTTTACTGTACATTAAAATCTTGATAAGGCATATGATACAAATGACCAGCTGATCAGTGGTAGAGGAGGATGATCCATGCTAGGAATTTTAACCCCTGTGATGCTATTCTCATAATTCCACAAATTGGGATCGACCCATGCTACGCTTCTGCCCCTGAGCTGCCACCCTTCTATACCAATTGGGATCGGCCCATGCTAGGGTTTCTCCCCTAAGCTGCCACCCTTCTATACCAATTGGGATCGACCCATGCTAGGCATTTGCCCCTGGGATTCCACCCACAATTATATAGATTGCTTCACTTAGATACTTTAATCTTTGAGATTGTTGTTTTGATGTTCATAACTCTTTAGATATTGTTCTTTTGATGATCATAACTCTTTTGAGATTGATGTTTTGGTGGTCATAATCATTGTTGAGATTTGGAACTATGGACCAGTAGTAGAAGACATACGAATATGGACTTACGATAATAACAATGACATGGGAAACAAATCTGACACCAACGTAATACTTAGGAGCTTCTATGACTCAGTAAGCATTTTGACATCTCAAATTGAAGCACATATCAAGTGAAGACATTTAACATTCAGCGAAAAGATGTGAACTCTATATTATAGCCAAATACTCACCAACTAATATCAACTACAAGGTATACATGAATGTGGAACGAAAGGAGAATGTGGACAGATTCAACTTAAGGACAGATACATATTCCAAGTAAGTACATATAAATGTACAATAGAGCAAGTAGGGATCTTGTGAGGTAACATTATAGTCTAACACACTGGGAGTAATAACCAATAAAGGAAACATATGAACATGTGAAAAGATGACATATATGATGGAATAGACAATTGAAGCAAATTGGCAAGATATGGGCAGATTGTATATCCAACATATAAATATATGTACCATGTGTAATCTAGGATCATTTTGATTTATATAAGGGGAATACGTTCCAAGGGTACTTTGACGATGAAATAAGTTTAAACCTTGATGCTAATACGTGGTAGAGTAATCACGTACATTTAGTGATAAACTCATATTAGGAGTACTCACTTTGATGCTCTAAGGAGTAGGAACTGCAACTATGGATCAGTCACTACCAAGGGCACTTAGAAAACTTACTTTGTAATACAAGTATTGGATTCATGCCAAAGAAATAGGAAATCGAATAGCCTTACATACCTTGCTGCACAACACTGGATATTACAATGAGTTAACCATCTTCCTTTCAGATTATGTATCTACAATAGAGTAAATAATAAAACTAGCATTAGTAGCTGATCAACAAGTTTGGGCTACTTGATCAGACCTAAATAGTAATTGGCAGTAAATCTATAATTGACCCATCAAGGGTGTTCTTCCACCCATTCTCCTCTAATTTTTTTCATATAGTATACAACCTTCTTATAAGGTCCTCCGAAACTCCTCGATTTTCATAATGTTTGGAAAACAGTATACAAAGGGATGGCATAAAGTAAGCTCATACAACAATCAATTAAGTGGTGTATCACTACACTTTCAATGTTCTATCCTCTAACCAGTTCCCATGACTTCTCTGCACATATCCAGCCACACCCCCTTATTTTACGATACACAAAACAATCCCTATGCATCACAATGTGTAAGTAGCAATATGAATCACGGTTTCCCACCAACATCCTATTAGTTCCCACTAACATTTAAGATGCTCAAAACGAGCTCACAATCAAAATTTAAGGGGACTTCACTCCAGGGCTGTCCCAACAAGCACATCCTTCCTGAACATTTACCAAGCTCACACCATATAGAGGCAACACTCCTAAGTTTATTAACATATACAAACTTTCACAAGAAATGAAAGAACAAGAGAGGGATGAAAATTTCCATAGCTTACCTTGCTGGACAGAAACCTCACTTGCTATGACTTGGATTCTTCAAGGTTTAGGTTGTCCTCTCCACCTTGATGTTAAATCAGATTATAACTTGAATTCCTTAAGATGGGAGATGTTTTACCAATTTGTACTTTAACAACACTTGTTTCCTTCAGATTTTAATGGTGAAGATGTAGACCAAAACTCTTGGAGCTTCTATGGTTTTCCTTGGGAGTAATTTTCTGGAGAATAAGTGATGATGGAGATGTGATGAGCGTGAGTGCTTTACAAGTACCTTCTGGACGTTTTCCCTTAGTAAATTTGAGAAATAATATGGTCTTTTACTTTAAGTAAGCAGATGTATCACCTCCTCAAGTTCTGCCACAAGTTTCTAAGTAGGTGCATCACCTACTTGCCCCTTTTAATTAAAATTTAGTCCACTAATTCTAAGTAGGTGCATCACCTACTTGCCCCTTTTAACTAAAAATTCAGTCCACTAATTCAAAGTAGGTGCATCACCTACTTGTCACCTACTATCATAGTTTAGTCAAGCAAGCACCTCACTTATTTTTACACCATTTTCCCAATCTTAGTTTCTTACAAGACCGTAGCACTAATACACACTTGACCACTTTGACTTTTACATCGAATACCACCTATCCTGAGTTCGAATTGTTTTTGAGTTCACTTAGTCGTATATGTGTTGGAAGGCACAGGGTATTACAACTTTAAACCTATTCTATCGTCACTAGTCGCATAGGAAACCGAGTCCATAACTATACCACATGCAATTTATAAGCATCATATAAATAGAACTAGTACACGTAGAATATAGGGTGTTACATTGTGGCCCAAGTATAAGTAAAGAAAGTATAGAATATTTAGATTTCATGCACATCCAAGGCGGCATATTATACACCATCAACATAACTGGCCATGTGCTATGTGATATACTCATGGTTCGAAATGGATTGAACCCATCACTTGACAAGTAAAGTCTCACATCGCGACAATCTAGTGCGAAATCTGGATGCAACCTATCAAAATCCTTCCATGCTAGACCATCAATGAGATGCCTTAACTTTCCATCTTTAGAATGCTCCTCGTCATGCCACCTCAAAGAATCTGCCGTCTTTGAGCACATAAATAACCTTTTGAGTCTAGGAATTAATGGAAAGTGTCTCAAAGTCTTTGCTGAAACTCGATGTTTTCTTTTTGAAGGCTCAAGCTCACTATCAACTTCAGGATATTTAATATATCGTGAAGCTCCACTAGTATGAGAAAATTCATCATCCTTATGATCATTCCTGAACAACATGCAATCATTGGGACATTCATCAATTTTCTCATAATCAAGATCGAGATTCTTAACCATAGACTTGGTTTTATTGTAAGACGGAGGAATGTTCAACTCGGGCATCGCCTCTTTTAATAAATCTAAAAAAGAAGTTAATGATTCATTGCTCCATCCATGCACACACTTCAACAAATATAAACGAAGTGTGATAATTTAGAGAATCCTGTACAACCAGGATATAATTCTTGGCTTGCCTCTTCAACTAAGTCATAGAATTTCTTGGCATCTTCATTTGGACCATCATAAACTCCTTCAGCATGTGCAACATCTCTAAATTGATCATTCAACAACCTATCAATATCATCACGCGAGTAATCCATATCATCGTCAACATTCAACTTGACATCCCATTCCCCATGATTGATCCATCTAGTATAACATTTAACAAATCCATAGCATATTAGATGATCATACACTACATTCCTTTGAGTCCAATGAATATTTCAACATTTTGCACATGGACACTGAATTTCCTCTCCTTGAGGATCTCCACAAGAGTAAGCAAAATCTAGGAATGATTCAACACCAACAATATACTCTTTGCTATACCTTGCTAAATCCATCCAATCCTTGGATGGGATATTTGAATTCCTAGAAGAAGATATTAATATTTAATCTTTTAGTAACAATCATTAAATCATTAACTACTTCACAAATAAGTTTTAAAAGTCACGAGTAAGTTATCAGAATAATGTGTTATGAGATGATAAAAGTTTTGACTAGAATCATCAGAATCATGTGTTATGAGATGATCAGATTCATAGTGAATTTCGAGTTTCGAGTACATTGTTACCATTCTAGTTTCTAATATATACATAATAATAACTACAGAACTGTATGTCATTATTTCAAGGATGAAATATAGTCATTTTACTGTTAAGAGATCAGAAATACCTTGATTTTGGTGTCTGCATAATATTAATTTACTCTCAGCAAAACCTGAAATAGTTGAGAAGATTTCTTGGTTTAGAAATTTTTTTTGATTAAAATGTGCAAATGCAAAAGTATAAAAGTACAGAAAAAACAATATAGTTACATAATGGGTTTGCAAATTGCAATCCACATCCATATTAGAAACCAAATTAAGTAAAACACACAATCCCTTCAAAGTTCACATTTGGAGCTTCTTTGCTGCCTTTTTTTGAAAAGTTCACAGACACATTGCTCTGAAAAATCACTTGATGAACTAGTGGACTATGAAGCACAATAATGAGGATCAAAAGATCATGATTCAGTCCCTACCTATTTTTATTAGTTGGAATTTATGGAAAAATAGATGCGCAGCTAAATATGAAGGGCAACAGTCTAGTATAGTGAGGGTGAAGTTCTTAATTTTCAAAGATATCAAACACATTTTCACCACAATCTTTCCATATCTCAACTGGTCAAACAGCTGGACAGAACTGATATTACTCTTGGAGAAATGCAGGCAGGAAGTAAAAATTACAGCAGCCAAATGAGGCAGAACTGCAAGCAGCTATCCAAGGCCTTCATTGGTGCTCTCAGGATGGATATAGGAGAATCAACTAAGAAGTACATTCTGAAGTTCTCACTTAATGGCTCAACCAAGCCAGTAAACCTCCCTAGAATATGTAGCATCTAGTACAAAAGCTCCAGCAACTCATGTGTGAGTTGGAATTTTTTCAGTGCAAACATATTTACAGGGATGCAAACTAAACAGCTGACTACCTCTCCAAATGGAGTCACAGGCTGGACATTATTCATCAATACTACACAGACCAGCAATACCCTCTACTAGACTAATATTTTGTGCAAACATATTTACAGAACTCAAGTCTGACAGAGTCAGAGCCAAAAAAAATTCATTCCTGCTAATAGTAAATCTGAGATCTTAAAAGTTCAAACAACTAATATCATGGCCAATAAAGTAGATGTCCTTTTAGATCACTTGTATTTTTCATGATCCTAAATCTTGTAATAGAAGAATTTAAATCCATCAAACATGACTTTTTATTATATATAACTTCATATGGTTTCGTAAACTTATAAAGCCTTCAAATGTAAAAGTAATACCTTTTACATTTTTTTTTTCCTGAGGGTGCACTAATGCAAATGCAGGTGGTGTCTAGCCTTTTAAACATATCGGAATATGATGTAAAATCCCAACTCCCAGGCAATTTTAAAAGTACGACATTCCAACTCATTAAAATCTAGTGTATGCTTCATTCTGCTCAACTTCAACAAGGTCGCATGATTTTTCGTTTTTTGCATAGTCTTTACACGTTGAACATAATCTAAGTGTCACCCAAAGATGTTAAAGAAGAGGTACTAATATGCCTCCCAAGAAAGCAACGCGCAAAACGGTAGATAAAGGAACCACCTATACCATATCAAAGGAAATGAAAATGAGTGCCTACAGATTTGACAGTAAGAACAACAATGAATGTAGGAACAAGCAAATTCTCATAACCTGCAACAGCCCTACTGTACTATCAAATCCTTCCTATAAAGTTCTGGCATCTGGATTGTAAATAAAAGTGACCACAATTCAATCGTATTGATATACGGTACCAAGAACCAACAACAACATACCCATAGACTGTTTTCGATAGAATCTGGGCTCAAGGAAAGGAAAAACACATCATTTATGAAAACATAAGCCCTAAACAGCAGAGCAGGAGGATACCAAGAACTAAACTTTTCACAAAATACATGATAATTAGAAAATAAGTAGGAAGAAAGAAGCGCAAACTAAACAACTGACTACCTCTCAAAATGGAGTCACGGACTGGACATTATTCATCAATACTACACAGACCAACAATACCATCTACTGCTAAGGGTAGCTATGTCTTGGAAAAAATGGAGATGACAAACTTCATATTTATCCAATTCTTTTTCCTCTTTTTACTTCATCTCTATTAAAGTTGTTTATACTGTATAACAACAATATAAAGAAAACGACACTAAAATACACATAGAAAATGACTTCAGAAACCACCATCATAACAACGAATACGCACCTTGACAATCATGATGTCTCGAGTTCAAATTTCAACGAAGACAAAAAAATATTAGGCAATTTCCTTTTATCTGTCTAAGCTTAAACAAAGACAACTACTAGACCATATGGAACACAAACACATAAAATGATTCACAACTAGGAAGTTCTTTCCTTGAATAGTTATTTTATTTGTTCTTAATGCATAAAATAGATCTGAAACAGAAAAAGCATTTACACAGTAAAACCAACTAAAAGAAAAACTCAAAGAATGAAATTATAAAGAAACCAACTCACATTCACACACAAAAATAAAAATAAAAAAGGGACACCAACCCATATGAGAAATGAATGTTGTGAACAACTACTAGTATACCAAACACATGAAAACTGAGGAAAGAACATAACTATAATTGAGAAGAATCAACAAGTTGTCTGTAAAACAATAAATGATGGAACTGTTTTTGAACCGACCAGAATCAATTTTCTTTTTAGTAAAAAAAAATAGCAACTGCTATCTTTACAACAACAAGAATAATCTAAGAAGAAGAAAAATACTCTATTTTTCTTCTTTTTTTTCCCTCTCAACTTCACTTCTATGTAGTAGTTCTGTTTTTTTTTGTCAGTGGATGGAGAAAGTGAAAAATGAAATGTAGTGCACTGATTTGAAGGGGAGCCTATCTGGAGCAATGGTTAAATTGTCTTTCCATAATCTATAGGTATTAGCGAATTTAAATCACTAAATAAATGAGTCAAACTTCTAATTTAGGAGATTCAAAATTGATTACATGAAGTGAAGAATCGAACTTCTAAACTATTATGTAATGTATTGGTTAGCTACATGCTTGAACTCAAAGCATATCCACTGTATGAGTTTAAAATCGATTACATGAACTCTTATAAGCCTAATAAAAAAGAAATTCTTAAGTGAAGAATCATCCAATATATACTTATTTAGTGATTAATGCTCAGGGCAAAGAATAAATTGATGAAGCTAAAATATGAGCTACACCCCAAAAATCAACTGATGAAGCTAAAATACGAGCTAGACTCCCAAAAATCGTAGAAAAACACAAGAATAGCAAAACCCTAAAGCTAAAATTTAGGGTGTGTTTGGTATGAAGAATGTTTTCCAATTTTCTCATGTTTGATTGGGTTAAATGTTTTGGAAAATATTTTCCAAATCAACTCATTTTTCTCAAATTTAAGGAAAATGACTTCCCTTCAAAACTTAAGGAAAACATTTTCCAAAACTCTCTACCAACTTCTAATTAAAAAAAAAAATTGTTGAAAAACAATTTTTAAGTTTGTTTTTCAAAAATATTTTCGACTTCAAAATTCCATTTTTTCCACCCCTATCCTCAACCCCCCACGCCCCATCCACCCACCCACCCCCTACCAGCCCCCCCCCCAGCCCAAAAAAAAATTAAGTTTGTTTTTAAAAAATATTTTCGACTTCAAAATTTTATTTTTTCACCCCTACCCTCGACCCCCCACCCACCCAACCCCTACCAACCCCCACAATCCCCCAAAAAAAAATTTAAGTTTGTTTTTAAAAAATATTTTTAACTTTAAAATTTCAATTTTTCACCCCTACCCTCGACTCCCCCACCCCCCCCCCCCCCCCCCCCCCCCCCCCCCCCCCCCCCCCCCCCCCCCCCAACCCCAAAAATATATAGTTGGTTTTTTTAAAAAAAAAAAAAAA